>NW_025108587.1:0-76733 GCF_019457755.1 Venturia canescens | reverse complement strand
CCGAACAGCTTTCCGACGTGCGATTCGAGATCATAACCTACATACGAGTGATGTCGTTTCCGAACGTTCATAAACATGAAAATTTGTGATCACCAATACACTTTTGTGCGAATCGATGGAAATTAACAAGGTTCACGGACATTTCGTTCTGAATAGCTTTCCGATGTGCGAATCGAGATAATACATTACAATCGAGTGATGTCGTTTCCGAACGTTCATAATCATGAAAATTTGTGATCACCCATACACTTTTGTGTGAATCGATACAATTTATCAACATTCACTGACATTTCGAACAGAACAGCTTTCCGACGTGCGATTCGAGATCATAACCTACAATCGAGTGATGTCGTTTCCGAACGTTCATAGACATGAAAATTTGTGATCACCGATACACTTTTGTGCGAATCGATACAAATTAACAAGGTTCACGGACATTTCGTTCTGAATAGCTTTCCGATGTGCGAATCGAGATAATACATTACAATCGAGTGATGTCGTTTCCTAACGTTCATAAACGTGAAAATTGGAGATCACCGATACACTTTTGTGTGAATCGATACAGTTTAACAATATTCACTGACATTTCGAAAAGAGCAGCTTTTCGATGTGCGATTCGATATCATAACTTACAATCGAGTGATGTCGTTTCCGACCGTTCATAAACGTGAAAATTGGAGATCACCGATACACTTTTGTGTGAATCGATACATTTTATCAACATTCACTGACATTTCGAACAGAACAGCTTTCCGACGTGCGATTCGAGATCATATCCTACAATCGAGTGATGTCGTTTCCGAACGTTCATAGACATGAAAATTTGTGATCACCGATACACTTTTGTGCGATTCGATACAAATTAACAAGGTTCACTGACATTTCGTTCTGAATAGCTTTCCGATGTGCGAATCGAGATAATACATTACAATCGAGTGATGCCGTTTCCGAACGTTCATAAACGTGAAAATTGGAGATCACCGATACACTTTTGTGTGAATCGATACATTTTATCAACATTCACTGACATTTCGAACAGAACAGCTTTCCGACGTGCGATTCGAGATCATAACCTACAATCGAGTGATGTCGTTTCCGAACGTTCATAGACATGAAAATTTGTGATCACCGATACACTTTTGTGCGATTCGATACAAATTAACAAGGTTCACTGACATTTCGTTCTGAATAGCTTTCCGATGTGCGAATCGAGATAATACATTACAATCGAGTGATGCCGTTTCCGAACGTTCATAAACGTGAAAATTGGAGATCACCGATACACTTTTGTGTGAATCGATACATTTTATCAACATTCACTGACATTTCGAACAGAACAGCTTTCCGACGTGCGATTCGAGATTATAACCTACAATCGAGTGATGTCGTTTCCGAACGTTCATAAACATGAAAATTTGTGATCACCGATACACTTTTGTGCGAATCGATACAAATTAACAAGGTTCACGGACATTTCGTTCTGAATAGCTTTCCGATGTGCGAATCGAGATAATACATTACAATCGAGTGATGTCGTTTCCGAACGTTCATAAACGTGAAAATTGGAGATCACCGATACACTTTTGTGTGAATCGATACATTTTATCAACATTCACTGACATTTCGAACAGAACAGCTTTCCGACGTGCGATTCGAGATTATAACCTACAATCGAGTGATGTCGTTTCCGAACGTTCATAAACATGAAAATTTGTGATCACCGATACACTTTAGTGCGAATCGATACAAATTAACAACGTTCACTGTCATTTCGTTCTGAATCGCTTTCCGACGTGTAATGATCTCGAATCGCACGTCGGAAAGCGATGCTAGTCGAAATGTCAGTGAATGTTGTTAAATTGTATCGATTCACATAAAAGTGTATCGGTGATCACCGTTCTTAATGTTTATGAACGTTCGGAAACGACATCACTCAATTCTAAGGTATGATCTCGAATCGCACGTTGGAAAGCTGTTCTGTTCGAAATGTCAGTGAATGTTGTTAAATTGTATCGATTTACACAAAAGTGTATCGGTGATCACCAATTTTCATGTTCATGAACGTTCGGAAACGACATCACTCGATTGTAAGGTATGATCTCGAATCGCACGTCGGAAAGCTGTTCTGTTCGAAATGTCAGTGAATGTTGTTAAATTGTATCGATTCACACAAAAGTGTATCGGTGATCACCAATTTTCACGTTTATGAACGTTCCGAAATGACATCACTCGATTGTAAGTTATGATCTCGAATCGCACGTCGGAATCTGATTTTGTTCGAAATGTCAGTGAATCTTCTTGATTTGTTGCGATTCTCGCAAAAATCTATCGGTGATCACCGTTCTTCATGTTTATGAACGTTCGGAAACGACAACACACGATTGTAAGCTGTGATCGCGATTCGCACATCGGAAAGCGATTCAGAACGAAATGACAGTGAATCTGGTTAATTTGTGTCGATTCACACAAAAGTGTATAGGTGATCACCAATTTTCATGTTCATGAACGTTCGGAAACGACATCACTCCATTGTAAGGTATGATCTCGAATCGCACGTCGGAAAGCTGTTCTGTTCGAAATGTCAGTGAATGTTGTTAAATTGTATCGATTCACACAAAAGTGTATCGGTGATCACCAATTTTCACGTTTATGAACGTTCGGAAACGACACCACTCGATTGTAAGGTGTGATCTCGAATCGCACGTAGGAATCTGATTTTGTTCGAAATGTCAGTGAATCTTCTTGATTTGTTGCGATTCTCACAAAAATCTATCGGTGATCACCGTTCTTCATGTTTATGAACGTTCGGAAACGACAACACTCGATTGTAAGCTGTGATCGCGATTCGCACATCGGAAAGCGATTCAGAACGAAATGTCAGTGAATCTGGTTAATTTGTGTCGATTCACACAAAAGTGTATAGGTGATCACCAATTTTCATGTTCATGAACGTTCGGAAACGACATCACTCGATTGTAAGGTATGATCTCGAATCGCACGTCGGAAAGCTGTTCTGTTCGAAATGTCAGTGAATGTTGTTAAATTGTGTCGATTCACACAAAAGTGTATCGGTGATCACCAATTTTCACGTTTATGAACGTTCGGAAATGACATCACTCGATTGTAAGTTATGATCTCGGATCGCACGTCGGAGAGCTGTTCTGTTCGAAATGTCAGTGAATGTTGTTAAATTGTATAGATTCACACAAAAGTGTATCGGTGATCACCAATTTGCACGTTTATGAACGTTCGGAAACGACATCACTCGATTGTAATTTATGATCTCGAATCGAAATGTCATTGAATATTGATAATTTGTCATGAATGGAACAAAAATTTTGTTGGTGATCACCAACTTCATGTTTATGAACGTTCGGAAACGTTTTCATCGCTCGATTGCCAGTTCAGATCTCAAATAGCCCTTCGGATTGCAATACTAAATGTCTGTAAAATTGTTGATATGTGACGTTTATCGGTGACCGTTTCCAATCTTTCATAAACATGAAAATAGGTAATCAGCGATAATCTTTTCTGTTAATCGTTACAAATCAACAATTTTTTCCGACATTTCTATCAGAATCGCAATCGGAGATGCGATTCGAGACCGGAACTGACAATCGAACGATGTCGTTTCTGAACGTTCACAAATATGAAAATTGGTGATCACAAATAAACTTTTGTGAGAATCGCTACAATTTATCAAGATTCACTGACAATTCGAACAGAATCGGTTTCCGACGTGCGATTCGAGATCATAACTTACAATCGAGTGATGTCGTCTCCGAAAGTTCGTATACATGAAAAACGGTGATCTCGATAAACTTTTTGTTCAAGTCATCACAAATTAACAAGATTCTATGACATTTCGAACAGAATCGCTTTCTGACGTGCGATTTGAGATCATAACTTACAATCGAGTTATGTCGTTTCCGAACGTGCATAAACATGAAAATTGGTGAACACGGATTGACTTTTGTGTGAATCGATAGAAATTAACAAGATTCACTGACATTTCGTTCTCAATCGCTTTCCGATGTGCTGATCGAGATCATAACTTACAATCGAGTGATGTCGTTTCCGAACGTTCATGA
The DNA here is from genome assembly GCF_019457755.1 of Venturia canescens. Classification (NCBI taxonomy): domain Eukaryota; kingdom Metazoa; phylum Arthropoda; class Insecta; order Hymenoptera; family Ichneumonidae; genus Venturia; species Venturia canescens. Next base: position 72,642 of record NW_025108587.1, on the reverse strand, counting down.
ACATGAAAATTGGTGATCACCGATACACTTTTGTGTGAATCGATTCAATTAAACAACATTCACTGACCTTGCGAACAGAACAGCTTTCCGACGTGCGATTCGAGATCATAACCTACAATCGAGTGATGTCGTTTCCGAACGTTCATAAACATGAAAATTTGTGATCACCAATACACTTTTGTGCGAATCGATGGAAATTAACAAGGTTAACGGACATTTCGTTCTGAATAGCTTTCCGATGTGCGAATCGAGATAATACATTACAATCGAGTGATGTCGTTTCCGAACGTTCATAAACATGAAAATTTGTGATCACCCATACACTTTTGTGTGAATCGATACAATTTATCAACATTCACTGACATTTCGAACAGAACAGCTTTCCGACGTGCGATTCGAGATCATAACCTACAATCGAGTGATGTCGTTTCCGAACGTTCATAGACATGAAAATTTGTGATCACCGATACACTTTTGTGCGAATCGATACAAATTAACAAGGTTCACGGACATTTCGTTCTGAATAGCTTTCCGATGTGCGAATCGAGATAATACATTACAATCGAGTGATGTCGTTTCCGAACGTTCATAAACGTGAAAATTGGAGATCACCGATACACTTTTGTGTGAATCGATGCAGTTTAACAACATTCACTGACATTTCGAAAAGAGCAGCTTTTCGATGTGCGATTCGATATCATAACTTACAATCGAGTGATGTCGTTTCCGACCGTTCATAAACGTGAAAATTGGAGATCACCGATACACTTTTGTGTGAATCGATTCAATTTAACAACATTCACTGACATTTCGAACAGAACAGCTTTCCGACGTGCGATTCGAGATCATAACCTACAATCGAGTGATGTCGTTTCCGAACGTTCATAAACATGAAAATTTGTGATCACCAATACACTTTTGTGCGAATCGATGGAAATTAACAGGATTCACTGACATTTCGTTCTGAATCGCTTTCCGATGTGCGAATCGAGATAATACATTACAATCGAGTGATGTCGTTTCCGAACGTTCATAAACGTGAAAATTGGAGTTCACCGATACACTTTTGTGTGAATCGATACATTTTATCAACATTCACTGACATTTCGAACAGAACAGCTTTCCGACGTGCGATTCGAGATTATAACCTACAATCGAGTGATGTCGTTTCCGAACGTTCATAAACATGAAAATTTGTGATCACCGATACACTTTAGTGCGAATCGATACAAATTAACAACGTTCACTGTCATTTCGTTCTGAATCGTTTTCCGACGTGTAATGATCTCAAATCGCACGTCGGAAAGCGATGCTAGTCGAAATGTCAGTGAATGTTGTTAAATTGTATCGATTCACACAAAAGTGTATCGGTGATCACCGTTCTTAATGTTTATGAACGTTCGGAAACGACATCACTCAATTCTAAGGTATGATCTCGAATCGCACGTTGGAAAGCTGTTCTGTTCGAAATGTCAGTGAATGTTGTTAAATTGTATCGATTTACACAAAAGTGTATCGGTGATCACCAATTTTCATGTTCATGAACGTTCGGAAATGACATCACTCGATTGTAAGGTATGATCTCGAATCGCACGTCGGAAAGCTGTTCTGTTCGAAATGTCAGTGAATGTTGATAAAATGTATCGATTCACACAAAAGTGTATCGGTGAACTCCAATTTTCACGTTTATGAACGTTCGGAAACGACATCACTCGATTGTAATGTATTATCTCGATTCGCACATCGGAAAGCGATTCAGAACGAAATGTCAGTGAATCCTGTTAATTTCCATCGATTCGCACAAAAGTGTATTGGTGATCACAAATTTTCATGTTTATGAATGTTCGGAAACGACATCACTCGATTGTAGGTTATGATCTCGAATCGCACGTCGGAAAGCTGTTCTGTTCGAAATGTCAGTGAATGTTGATAAAATGTATCGGTTCACACAAAAGTGTATCGGTGATCACCAATTTTCATGTTCATGAACGTTCGGAAACGACATCACTCGATTGTAAGGTATGATCTCGAATCGCACGTCGGAAAGCTGTTCTGTTCGAAATGTCAGTGAATGTTGTTAAATTGTATCGATTCACACAAAAGTGTATCGGTGATCACCAATTTTCATGTTCATGAACGTTCGGAAACGACATCACTCGATTGTAAGGTATGATCTCGAATCGCTCGTCGGAAGGCTGTTCTGTTCGAAATGTCAGTGAATGTTGTAAAATTGTATCGATTCACACAAAAGTGTATCGGTGATCACCAATTTTCACGTTTATGAACGTTCGAAAACTACATCACTCGATTGTAAGTTATGTTCTCGAATCGCAGGTCGGAATCTGATTTTGTTCGAAATGTCAGTGAATCTTCTTGATTTGTTGCGATCCACGCAAAAATCTATCGGTGATCACCGTTCTTCATGTTTATGAACGTTCGGAAACGACAACACTCGATTGTAAGCTGTGATCGCGATTCGCACATCGGAAAGCGATTCAGAACGAAATGACAGTGAATCTGGTTAATTTGTGTCGATTCACACAAAAGTGTATAGGTGATCACCAATTTTCATGTTCATGAACGTTCGGAAACGACATCACTCGATTGTAAGGTATGATCTCGAATCGCACGTCGGAAAGCTGTTCTGTTCGAAATGTCAGTGAATGTTGTTAAATTGTATCGATTCACACAAAAGTGTATCGGTGATCACCAATTTTCACGTTTATGAACGTTCCGAAATGACATCACTCGATTGTAAGTTATGATCTCGAATCGCACGTGGGAATCTGATTTTGTTCGAAATGTCAGTGAATCTTCTTGATTTGTTGCGATTCTCACAAAAATCTATCGGCGATCACCCTTCTTCATGTTTATGAACGTTCGGAAACAAAAACACTCGATTGTAAGCTGTGATCGCGATTCGCACATCGGAAAGCGATTCAGAACGAAATGTCAGTGAATCTGGTTAATTTGAGTCGATTCACACAAAAGTGTATCGGTGATGACCAATTTTCATGTTCATGAACGTTCGGAAACGACATCACTCGATTGTAAGGTATGATCTCGAATCGCTCGTCGGAAGGCTGTTCTGTTCGAAATGTCAGTGAATGTTGTAAAATTGTATCGATTCACACAAAAGTGTATCGGTGATCACCAATTTTCACGTTTATGAACGTTCGAAAACTACATCACTCGATTGTAAGGTATGATCTCGAATCGCTCGTCGGAAGGCTGTTCTGTTCGAAATGTCAGTGAATGTTGTTAAATTGTATCGATTCACACAAAAGTGTATCGGTGATCACCAATTTTCACGTTTATGAACGTTCGGAAACGACACCACTCGATTGTAAGGTGTGATCTCGAATCGCACGTAGGAATCTGATTTTGTTCGAAATGTCAGTGAATCTTCTTGATTTGTTGCGATTCTCACAAAAATCTATCGGTGATCACCGTTCTTCATGTTTATGAACGTTCGGAAACGACAACACTCGATTGTAAGCTGTGATCGCGATTCGCACATCGGAAAGCGATTCAGAACGAAATGTCAGTGAATCTGGTTGATTTGTGTCGATTCACACAAAAGTGTATAGGTGATCACCAATTTTCATGTTCATGAACGTTCGGAAACGACATCACTCGATTGTAAGGTATGATCTCGAATCGCACGTCGGAAAGCTGTTCTGTTCGAAATGTCAGTGAATGTTGTTAAATTGTATCGATTCACACAAAAGTGTATCGGTGATCACCAATTTTCACGTTTATGAACGTTCCGAAATGACATCACTCGATTGTAAGTTATGATCTCGAATCGCACGTGGGAATCTGATTTTGTTCGAAATGTCAGTGAATCTTCTTGATTTGTTGCGATTCTCACAAAAATCTATCGGCGATCACCGTTCTTCATGTTTATGAACGTTCGGAAACAAAAACACTCGATTGTAAGCTGTGATCGCGATTCGCACATCGGAAAGCGATTCAGAACGAAATGTCAGTGAATCTGGTTAATTTGTATCGATTCACACAAAAGTGTATCGGTGATCACCAATTTTCATGTTCATGAACGTTCGGAAACGACATCACTCCATTGTAAGGTATGATCTCGAATCGCACGTCGGAAAGCTGTTCTGTTCGAAATGTCAGTGAATCTTGTTAATTTTTATCGATTTACACAAAAGTGTATCGGTGATCACCAATTTTCACGTTTATGAACGTTCGGAAACAACACCACTCGATTGTAAGGTGTGATCTAGAATCGCACGTGGGAATCTGATTTTGTTCGAAATGTCAGTGAATCTTCTTGATTTGTTGCGATTCTCACAAAAATCTATCGGTGATCACCGTTCTTCATGTTTATGAACGTTCGGAAACGACAACACACGATTGTAAGCTGTGATCGCGATTCGCACATCAGAAAGCGATTCAGAACGAAATGACAGTGAATCTGGTTAATTTGTGTCGATTCACACAAAAGTGTATAGGTGATCACCAATTTTCATGTTCATGAACGTTCGGAAACGACATCACTCGATTGTAAGGTATGATCTCGAATCGCACGTCGGAAAGCTGTTCTGTTCGAAATGTCAGTGAATGTTGTTAAATTGTATCGATTCACACAAAAGTGTATCGGTGATCACCAATTTTCACGTTTATGAACGTTCCGAAATGACATCACTCGATTGTAAGTTATGATCTCGAATCGCACGTGGGAATCTGATTTTGTTCGAAATGTCAGTGAATCTTCTTGATTTGTTGCGATTCTCACAAAAATCTATCGGCGATCACATTTCTTCATGTTTATGAACGTTCGGAAACAAAAACACTCGATTGTAAGCTAGATCGCGATTCGCACATCGGAAAGCGATTCAGAACGAAATGTCAGTGAGTCTGGTTAATTTGTGTCGATTCACACAAAAGTGTATGGGTGATGACCAATTTTCATGTTCATGAACGTTCGGAAACGACATCACTCGATTGTAAGGTATGATCTCGAATCGCACGTCGGAAAGCTGTTCTGTTCGAAATGTCAGTGAATGTTGTTAAATTGTGTCGATTCACACAAACGTGTATCGGTGATCACCAATTTTCATGTTCATGAACGTTCGGAAACGACATCACTCGATTGTAAGGTATGATCTCGAATCGCTCGTCGGAAGGCTGTTCTGTTCGAAATGTCAGTGAATGTTGTTAAATTGTATCGATTCACACAAAAGTGTATCGGTGATCACCAATTTTCACGTTTATGAACGTTCGGAAACGACACCACTCGATTGTAAGGTGTGATCTCGAATCGCACGTAGGAATCTGATTTTGTTCGAAATGTCAGTGAATCTTCTTGATTTGTTGCGATTCTCACAAAAATCTATCGGTGATCACCGTTCTTCATGTTTATGAACGTTCGGAAACGACAACACTCGATTGTAAGCTGTGATCGCGATTCGCACATCGGAAAGCGATTCAGAACGAAATGTCAGTGAATCTGGTTAATTTGTGTCGATTCACACAAAAGTGTATAGGTGATCACCAATTTTCATGTTCATGAACGTTCGGAAACGACATCACTCGATTGTAAGGTATGATCTCGAATCGCACGTCGGAAAGCTGTTCTGTTCGAAATGTCAGTGAATGTTGTTAAATTGTGTCGATTCACACAAAAGTGTATCGGTGATCACCAATTTTCACGTTTATGAACGTTCGGAAATGACATCACTCGATTGTAAGTTATGATCTCGGATCGCACGTCGGAGAGCTGTTCTGTTCGAAATGTCAGTGAATGTTGTTAAATTGTATAGATTCACACAAAAGTGTATCGGTGATCACCAATTTGCACGTTTATGAACGTTCGGAAACGACATCACTCGATTGTAATTTATGATCTCGAATCGAAATGTCATTGAATATTGATAATTTGTCATGAATGGAACAAAAATTTTGTTGGTGATCACCAACTTCATGTTTATGAACGTTCGGAAACGTTTTCATCGCTCGATTGCCAGTTCAGATCTCAAATAGCCCTTCGGATTGCAATACTGAATGTCTGTAAAATTGTTGATATGTGACGTTTATCGGTGACGATTCACACAAAAGTGTATGGGTGATGACCAATTTTCATGTTCATGAACGTTCGGAAACGACATCACTCGATTGTAAGGTATGATCTCGAATCGCACGTCGGAAAGCTGTTCTGTTCGAAATGTCAGTGAATGTTGTTAAATTGTGTCGATTCACACAAACGTGTATCGGTGATCACCAATTTTCATGTTCATGAACGTTCGGAAACGACATCACTCGATTGTAAGGTATGATCTCGAATCGCTCGTCGGAAGGCTGTTCTGTTCGAAATGTCAGTGAATGTTGTTAAATTGTATCGATTCACACAAAAGTGTATCGGTGATCACCAATTTTCACGTTTATGAACGTTCGGAAACGACACCACTCGATTGTAAGGTGTGATCTCGAATCGCACGTAGGAATCTGATTTTGTTCGAAATGTCAGTGAATCTTCTTGATTTGTTGCGATTCTCACAAAAATCTATCGGTGATCACCGTTCTTCATGTTTATGAACGTTCGGAAACGACAACACTCGATTGTAAGCTGTGATCGCGATTCGCACATCGGAAAGCGATTCAGAACGAAATGTCAGTGAATCTGGTTAATTTGTGTCGATTCACACAAAAGTGTATAGGTGATCACCAATTTTCATGTTCATGAACGTTCGGAAACGACATCACTCGATTGTAAGGTATGATCTCGAATCGCACGTCGGAAAGCTGTTCTGTTCGAAATGTCAGTGAATGTTGTTAAATTGTGTCGATTCACACAAAAGTGTATCGGTGATCACCAATTTTCACGTTTATGAACGTTCGGAAATGACATCACTCGATTGTAAGTTATGATCTCGGATCGCACGTCGGAGAGCTGTTCTGTTCGAAATGTCAGTGAATGTTGTTAAATTGTATAGATTCACACAAAAGTGTATCGGTGATCACCAATTTGCACGTTTATGAACGTTCGGAAACGACATCACTCGATTGTAATTTATGATCTCGAATCGAAATGTCATTGAATATTGATAATTTGTCATGAATGGAACAAAAATTTTGTTGGTGATCACCAACTTCATGTTTATGAACGTTCGGAAACGTTTTCATCGCTCGATTGCCAGTTCAGATCTCAAATAGCCCTTCGGATTGCAATACTAAATGTCTGTAAAATTGTTGATATGTGACGTTTATCGGTGACCGTTTCCAATCTTTCATAAACATGAAAATAGGTAATCAGCGATAATCTTTTCTGTTAATCGTTACAAATCAACAATTTTTTCCGACATTTCTATCAGAATCGCAATCCGAGATGCGATTCGAGACCGGAACTGACAATCGAACGATGTCGTTTCTGAACGTTCACAAATATGAAAATTGGTGATCACAAATAAACTTTTGTGAGAATCGCTACAATTTATCAAGATTCACTGACAATTCGAACAGAATCGGTTTCCGACGTGCGATTCGAGATCATAACTTACAATCGAGTGATGTCGTCTCCGAAAGTTCGTATACATGAAAAACGGTGATCTCGATAAACTTTTTGTTCAAGTCATCACAAATTAACAAGATTCTATGACATTTCGAACAGAATCGCTTTCTGACGTGCGATTTGAGATCATAACTTACAATCGAGTTATGTCGTTTCCGAACGTGCATAAACATGAAAATTGGTGAACACGGATTGACTTTTGTGTGAATCGATAGAAATTAACAAGATTCACTGACATTTCGTTCTCAATCGCTTTCCGATGTGCTGATCGAGATCATAACTTACAATCGAGTGATGTCGTTTCCGAACGTTCATGAACATGAAAATTGGTGATCACCGATACACTTTTGTGTGAATCGATTCAATTAAACAACATTCACTGACCTTGCGAACAGAACAGCTTTCCGACGTGCGATTCGAGATCATAACCTACAATCGAGTGATGTCGTTTCCGAACGTTCATAAACATGAAAATTTGTGATCACCAATACACTTTTGTGCGAATCGATGGAAATTAACAAGGTTAACGGACATTTCGTTCTGAATAGCTTTCCGATGTGCGAATCGAGATAATACATTACAATCGAGTGATGTCGTTTCCGAACGTTCATAAACATGAAAATTGGAGATCACCGATACACTTTTGTGTGAATCGATGCAGTTTAACAACATTCACTGACATTTCGAAAAGAGCAGCTTTTCGATGTGCGATTCGATATCATAACTTACAATCGAGTGATGTCGTTTCCGACCGTTCATAAACGTGAAAATTGGAGATCACCGATACACTTTTGTGTGAATCGATTCAATTTAACAACATTCACTGACATTTCGAACAGAACAGCTTTCCGACGTGCGATTCGAGATCATAACCTACAATCGAGTGATGTCGTTTCCGAACGTTCATAAACATGAAAATTTGTGATCACCAATACACTTTTGTGCGAATCGATGGAAATTAACAGGATTCACTGACATTTCGTTCTGAATCGCTTTCCGATGTGCGAATCGAGATAATACATTACAATCGAGTGATGTCGTTTCCGAACGTTCATAAACGTGAAAATTGGAGTTCACCGATACACTTTTGTGTGAATCGATACATTTTATCAACATTCACTGACATTTCGAACAGAACAGCTTTCCGACGTGCGATTCGAGATTATAACCTACAATCGAGTGATGTCGTTTCCGAACGTTCATAAACATGAAAATTTGTGATCACCGATACACTTTAGTGCGAATCGATACAAATTAACAACGTTCACTGTCATTTCGTTCTGAATCGTTTTCCGACGTGTAATGATCTCAAATCGCACGTCGGAAAGCGATGCTAGTCGAAATGTCAGTGAATGTTGTTAAATTGTATCGATTCACACAAAAGTGTATCGGTGATCACCGTTCTTAATGTTTATGAACGTTCGGAAACGACATCACTCAATTCTAAGGTATGATCTCGAATCGCACGTTGGAAAGCTGTTCTGTTCGAAATGTCAGTGAATGTTGTTAAATTGTATCGATTTACACAAAAGTGTATCGGTGATCACCAATTTTCATGTTCATGAACGTTCGGAAATGACATCACTCGATTGTAAGGTATGATCTCGAATCGCACGTCGGAAAGCTGTTCTGTTCGAAATGTCAGTGAATGTTGATAAAATGTATCGATTCACACAAAAGTGTATCGGTGATCTCCAATTTTCACGTTTATGAACGTTCCGAAACGACATCACTCGATTGTAATGTATTATCTCGATTCGCACATCGGAAAGCTATTCAGAACGAAATGTCCGTGAACCTTGTTAATTTGTATCGATTCGCACAAAAGTGTATCGGTGATCACAAATTTTCATGTCTATGAACGTTCGGAAACGACATCACTCGATTGTAGGTTATGATCTCGAATCGCACGTCGGAAAGCTGTTCTGTTCGCAAGGTCAGTGAATGTTGTTTAATTGAATCGATTCACACAAAAGTGTATCGGTGATCACCAATTTTCATGTTCATGAACGTTCGGAAACGACATCACTCGATTGTAAGTTATGATCTCGATCAGCACATCGGAAAGCGATTGAGAACGAAATGTCAGTGAATCTTGTTAATTTCTATCGATTCACACAAAAGTCAATCCGTGTTCACCAATTTTCATGTTTATGTACGTTCGGAAACGACATAACTCGATTGTAAGTTATGATCTCAAATCGCACGTCTGAAAGCGATTCTGTTCGAAATGTCATAGAATCTTGTTAATTTGTGATGACTTGAACAAAAAGTTTATCGTGATCACCGTTTTTCATGTATACGAACTTTCGGAGACGACATCACTCGATTGTAAGTTATGATCTCGAATCGCACGTCGGAAACCGATTCTGTTCGAATTGTCAGTGAATCTTGATAAATTGTAGCGATTCTCACAAAAGTTTATTTGTGATCACCAATTTTCATATTTGTGAACGTTCAGAAACGACATCGTTCGATTGTCAGTTCCGGTCTCGAATCGCATCTCGGATTGCGATTCTGATAGAAATGTCGGAAAAAATTGTTGATTTGTAACGATTAACAGAAAAGATTATCGCTGATTACCTATTTTCATGTTTATGAAAGATTGGAAACGGTCACCGATAAACGTCACATATCAACAATTTTACAGACATTTAGTATTGCAATCCGAAGGGCTATTTGAGATCTGAACTGGCAATCGAGCGATGAAAACGTTTCCGAACGTTCATAAACATGAAGTTGGTGATCACCAACAAAATTTTTGTTCCATTCATGACAAATTATCAATATTCAATGACATTTCGATTCGAGATCATAAATTACAATCGAGTGATGTCGTTTCCGAACGTTCATAAACGTGCAAATTGGTGATCACCGATACACTTTTGTGTGAATCTATACAATTTAACAACATTCACTGACATTTCGAACAGAACAGCTTCCCGACGTGCGATCCGAGATCATAACTTACAATCGAGTGATGTCATTTCCGAACGTTCATAAACGTGAAAATTGGTCATCACCGATACACTTTTGTGTGAATCGACACAATTTAACAACATTCACTGACATTTCGAACAGAACAGCTTTCCGACGTGCGATTCGAGATCATACCTTACAATCGAGTGATGTCGTTTCCGAACGTTCATGAACATGAAAATTGGTGATCACCTATACACTTTTGTGTCAATCGACACAAATTAACCAGATTCACTGACATTTCGTTCTGAATCGCTTTCCGATGTGCGAATCGCGATCACAGCTTACAATCGAGTGTTGTCGTTTCCGAACGTTCATAAACATGAAGAACGGTGATCACCGATAGATTTTTGTGAGAATCGCAACAAATCAAGAAGATTCACTGACATTTCGAACAAAATCAGATTTCTACGTGCGATTCGAGATCACACCTTACAATCGAGTGGTGTCGTTTCCGAACGTTCATAAACGTGAAAATTGGTGATCACCGATACACTTTTGTGTGAATCGATACAATTTAACAACATTCACTGACATTTCGAACAGAACAGCCTTCCGACGAGCGATTCGAGATCATACCTTACAATCGAGTGATGTCGTTTCCGAACGTTCATGAACATGAAAATTGGTGATCACCGATACACTTTTGTGTGAATCGATACAATTTAACAACATTCACTGACATTTCGAACAGAACAGCTTTCCGACGTGCGATTCGAGATCATACCTTACAATCGAGTGATGTCGTTTCCGAACGTTCATGAACATGAAAATTGGTGATCACCTATACACTTTTGTGTCAATCGACACAAATTAACCAGATTCACTGACATTTCGTTCTGAATCGCTTTCCGATGTGCGAATCGCGATCACAGCTTACAATCGAGTGTTGTCGTTTCCGAACGTTCATAAACATGAAGAACGGTGATCACCGATACATTTTTGTGAGAATCGCAACAAATCAAGAAGATTCACTGACATTTCGAACAAAATCAGATTCCTACGTGCGATTCGAGATCACACCTTACAATCGAGTGGTGTCGTTTCCGAACGTTCATAAACGTGAAAATTGGTGATCACCGATACACTTTTGTGTGAATCGATACAATTTAACAACATTCACTGACATTTCGAACAGAACAGCCTTCCGACGAGCGATTCGAGATCATACCTTACAATCGAGTGATGTAGTTTTCGAACGTTCATAAACGTGAAAATTGGTGATCACCGATACACTTTTGTGTGAATCGATACAATTTTACAACATTCACTGACATTTCGAACAGAACAGCCTTCCGACGAGCGATTCGAGATCATACCTTACAATCGAGTGATGTCGTTTCCGAACGTTCATGAACATGAAAATTGGTCATCACCGATACACTTTTGTGTGAATCGACACAAATTAACCAGATTCACTGACATTTCGTTCTGAATCGCTTTCCGATGTGCGAATCGCGATCACAGCTTACAATCGAGTGTTTTTGTTTCCGAACGTTCATAAACATGAAGAAGGGTGATCGCCGATAGATTTTTGTGAGAATCGCAACAAATCAAGAAGATTCACTGACATTTCGAACAAAATCAGATTCCCACGTGCGATTCGAGATCATACCTTACAATCGAATGATGTCGTTTCCGAACGTTCATGAACATGAAAATTGGTGATCACCGGTACACTTTTGTGTGAATCGATACAATTTAACTAAATTCACTGAATTTTCGAACAGAACAGCTTTCCGACGTGCGATTCGAGATCATACCTTACAATCGAGTGATGTCGTTTCCGAACGTTCCTGAACATGAAAATTGGTGATCACCGATACACTTTCGTGTAAATCGATAAAAATTAACAAGATTCACTGACATTTCGAACTGAACAGCTTTCCGACGTGCGATTCGAGATCATACCTTACGATCGAGTGATGTCGTTTCCGAACGTTCATAAACATGAAGAACGGTGATCACCGATAGATTTTTGCGAGGATCGCAACAAATCAAGAAGATTCACTGACATTTCGAACAAAATCAGATTCCGACCTGCGATTCGAGAACATAACTTACAATCGAGTGATGTAGTTTTCGAACGTTCATAAACGTGAAAATTGGTGATCACCGATACACTTTTGTGTGAATCGATACAATTTTACAACATTCACTGACATTTCGAACAGAACAGCCTTCCGACGAGCGATTCGAGATCATACCTTACAATCGAGTGATGTCGTTTCCGAACGTTCATGAACATGAAAATTGGTGATCACCGATACACTTTTGTGTGAATCGATACAATTTAACAACATTCACTGACATTTCGAACAGAACAGCTTTCCGACGTGCGATTCGAGATCATACCTTACAATCGAGTGACGTCGTTTCCGAACGTTCATGAACATGAAAATTGGTGATCACCGATACACTTTTGTGTGAATCGATACATTTTATCAACATTCACTGACATTTCGAACAGAACAGCTTTCCGACGTGCGATTCGAGATCATAACCTACAATTGAGTGATGTCGTTTCCGAACATTCATAAACATGAAAATTTGTGATCACCAATACACTTTTGTGCGAATCGATGGAAATTAACAGGATTCACTGACATTTCGTTCTGAATCGCTTTCCGATGTGCGAATCGAGATAATACATTACAATCGAGTGATGTCGTTTCCGAACGTTCATAAACGTGAAAATTGGAGTTTACCGATACACTTTTGTGTGAATCGATACATTTTATCAACATTCACTGACATTTCGAACAGAACAGCTTTCCGACGTGCGATTCGAGATCATAACCTACAATCGACTGATGTCGTTTCCGTACGTTCATAAACATGAAAATTTGTGATCACCGATACACTTTTGTGCGAATCGATACAAATTAACAAGGTTCACGGACATTTCGTTCTGAATAGCTTTCCGATGTGCGAATCGAGATAATACATTACAATCGAGTGATGTCGTTTCCGAACGTTCATAAACGTGAAAATTGGAGATCACCGATACACTTTTGTGTGAATCGATACAATTTAACAACATTCACTGACATTTCGAAAAGAGCAGCTTGTCGATGTGCGATTCGATATCATAACTTACAATCGAGTGATGTCGTTTCCGACCGTTCATAAACGTGGAAATTGGAGATCACCGATACACTTTTGTGTGAATCGATTCAATTTAACAACATTCACGGACATTTCGAACAGAACAGCTTTCCGACGTGCGATTCGAGATCATAACCTACAATCGAGTGATGTTGTTTCCGAACGTTCATAAACATGAAAATTTGTGATCACCAATTCACTTTTGTGCGAATCGATGGAAATTAACAGGATTCACTGACATTTCGTTCTGAATCGCTTTCCGATGTGCGAATCGAGATAATAATCGAGTGATGTCGTTTCCGAACGTTCATAAACGTGAAAATTGGAGTTCACCGATACACTTTTGTGTGAATCGATACATTTTATCAACATTCACTGACATTTCGAACAGAACAGCTTTCCGACGTGCGATTCGAGATCATACCTTACGATCGAGTGATGTCGTTTCCGAACGTTCATAAACATGAAGAACGGTGATCACCGATAGATTTTTGCGAGAATCGCAACAAATCAAGAAGATTCACTGACATTTCGAACAAAATCAGATTCCGACCTGCGATTCGAGAACATAACTTACAATCGAGTGATGTAGTTTTCGAACGTTCATAAACGTGAAAATTGGTGATCACCGATACACTTTTGTGTGAATCGATACAATTGTTACGTCGTGTGGTTTAATGCCCGGATTTTTAGAGAGAGAGACAAATTATCTAACGAAATACTGACAATACGATTCACGGCTACGGACGGTAAGAGAGAAACTTTTTAGAGCGGGCCGCTTGGTACGACAGGGATTTGCCCTGGTCGCGGTTGGTTAGTTTACCGACTGCTGGAAATGTGGAACTCTACTTGACCGATTGGATTGATACAGACTGGATTACCGTCAGCAGTATGCTCGATGGTCGGCAACCGGAAGAATTTATTTGCCCAGGAAAATGATACACGGGGTACGACGCGTAGACTTATTTTAGATCTCGTATTTGAGAAGGTGAGATTTTCCCCCTCAGGACCGAAACCTATGCTCGTGAAATATTTACCGGATGACCTTTTCGGAATAAAAATAAAATAAAACTCACTTACCGTTTAGTTATTCTTCGACGGATGAGTTAATCGATTGTTATTACTTCGATGTCGATTGGTGTTGATGGTCGGGAAACGGTCGATGCCCCCGAGATGTTTCCACAATCGGGATGGTATTCTTCTCGTTGAGTGAAGATCGATGAACCGACCAACCGTCCCAATGAGTATGGCGAATTAGCGTCGATAATGAAGATGCTCTTCCGAACGATAACGTCGGAAACGACGCGAATTTTACTCGGACCCGATTTTAACACCAAATTATAAATAATATCGTTCGGATATTCGACACCAGAGTTTTCAGATAGCTGTGAGTGTTGAGTGGCTTTGCACAACGTTTTCACCCACGATTTATTATTACCACGGTTAAGAGCGGGTCTATTACAGGCACGTGCGATAGCCCGGCGGATTTGAAATTTAACGCCTCCTCGACGTCTAGGCATAATAAGAGAATTTCATAATTAAATTTATATCTCGATAATTAATTCAAGTTTGTTTAAAGGATAGAAAAAAGGAAGAAATCTCGTTGACGTGCCAAATTCTCCAGCACAGAACAATGAGAAAGAGAGAGAGAGATAGAAATCTCGTTGGCGTGCCAAATTCTCCAGCACAGAACAATGAGAGAGAGAGAGAGAGAGATAGAAATATGTATCGGCGTGCCAAATTCTCCAGCACAGAACGATACAAATAAAAGAATTAAAATACGATCTAACGTGCCTGAGTCTAGCACAAAAAGAATCGTATGGAAAAACTTGAATTAATTATTCAACTGCGAGATTGAATGAAAGAAGTATGCCAGATTATAAAAGAAATGAATCCGCAGGTTTATCGCTGAATTAAGGCACGAAAATGAAATTAAATAATGCCACGTTTTAAAGAATTTACGGTGTTAGATAAAAGAGAGAATGAAATTAATAAATTCGTTCAGTAATGAACACGAGGTTTTGTAAAACATGAAGTTGAGACTCTAGTTAATCTTGATGAAAATAACTCGTGAAAATTTATAATTCGAGAAAAATAATTAGACTCGATTTTATCGAATTGAGAAATATTAATTCTCGAGGAAAAGAATGGAAAAATCACTCGAAGAAAATTGATGATAATAATTCGCGAGTTTCGGTGAAAAATACTCGAACGAAAGAAATGATTTCGAATTATCGCGAGTTTCGGTGGAAATTACTCAACGGAAATAAATTGTTAATTAATCGCGAGATTCGGTGGAAATTACTCAACGGAAATAAATTGTTAATTAATCGCGAGATTCGGTGGAAATTACTCAACGAGGGTTTAAGGATGATTTGAATAATTATTTTAAACACTTTTCACCCTTTTTACACTTATGTATTGTTACAAACTTTTAAGTTGCGATGTTACAAAATTAAAATAAACTTGTACGATTAACTTGTACGAAAAAGAACTTTAAAAACTTATTAAAAACTTTTCGATTTTCAGCTGCTCTGCGGGAGTATCCGTGCTCGCTCTCGGCCGGAGTTCGACTGGCTAGCTGTGGAGAGATTCGAGAACTAATGAGTGCGGCGCGCCTGCGCTCTTAAATAGCAGCGTCCCGTTGGAGTATCGGTGAGGCCGGGCGTCTCGGTGTTGGTTGGCGCACACAAATAAAGTGAGTATCCGTGACTCTTATATACTGTTTCTATATACTTTATAAATTCGTTTAACTCGTAATTATTGATTATTTAAAACCAGTTTAATTAATGATTAATTTTACATTTATTTTCAGCTTAATTTTAAGGTAAGTACATTTCGTTATATTTTATTTATCAATAATTAATTAACTTCAGTTAAATAATTATTGATTTTACATTCTTATTTACTATTCATTGTAAGATTATTATCTCATTATTGTTTCTAGGTTTTCTCTGGATACAACGGGTGTGTAAGTATATTTAATATCTTCTTATAACAATTAATTGGTTGTTTATTAATTAATTACGAATCGATGCTTATTTTATTGATTGATTGCCATTTTCTATTTTCAGGTTCTTCTGGATCCAACGGCGAGTAAATTTCGGGTTGGTAAGTACAATTATTGTTTATTTAATTAATTATTTTGTTGTTTTATAAATATTATTTTGTTCGCAGGATCTCTACGGGTGTTTACAATGGTTTGGACGGTGCGCAGCGAAGTTTTATCGGTAAGTGTGCTTTTCTACATATTTTCTTTTATTGTTTAACATTTGACGATTAATTTTTCTGTGCGTTTTTCAGGAAATTTTGTACAGCGTTTTGACGAGGACTGTCACATCTGGCACGTGCGTGACTTCGCCTAAGAGACTCTTGAGAAGTTTTTTTCTAGAGTCCTTTCCTTTCGCTGGGAAAAACCCTCGAAAAAATTGGAAAGAAAGGGTCATAAAAAAAAAGGACTCGAGTGAAGGGTCAGGGTTGACGAGTGTCGACGTATGGATTTTGGTAAGTTTGGAAAGAAGAATTATTTAGTTTTGTTTGTGCGTGAATTCGCGTAATTAATTCTTTTGATAGGCTGTACTGTCGCGCTACGCCGGATGAAGATATCGGGTTTCACCTCGCGGATTTTCTGATGACAATAATCAATACGAGATTTATCCTCTGCGAGTGGGTGAGTTATTATTATTTTATTTGTGTAAAAATATACTTTCAGACCGGAAATGCATTTGCAGTTTTTGTAAATAAGTGTTCCAGAGATTCGCCTATGTGAATTTATTTCGTAGCCTAAGCATTATATAAGAAGCGTTTTAGCGAGTCTATGTACATACATGTCCTCACATATCTATATATACTTTAACTTATGTATAAACCTTATATACACATATACCTCGATAGAAATAGCGAAATAAGCGGTTCTGTTCCCCATACACATATATTTGTATTCCTTGATTGAAAATAACGATAATTTATTTGTAGCGGAATTTGTTTATTTATTAACAATTATTGTTTATATGCTTAAAAATGTGTCGATCGCTTTTGAACTGTGTCCTATATCGCTTTGCTATGAAATCCCATTGATTTCCTGAGTTTTTGATGTATTTTGGGTGATCCGCGGTTTTCCGCGGTTTTTCGCGGTTAACCCGCGAATTGATATATCGGTGAAATATTTGTGTAAAGTGGTCGAGTTTGTAATCATTTTAAAGGGCATTGAGTTCCCTATCGTTTGAGAGTAACAGAGATAATTCATCCACATAATTGTTAATTAATGAAATTAAATATTGTTAAATTTTTATGTTTCGGAAAAATTGTAAAAAGCACCCAAGTTACTTATTATGGTCTTTGCTATTGAATCTAATCGTTTGGAACTTGATTTTCGACGTTTTTGGACGATTCGCGGTAATTCGCGGTTTTTCGCGGTTTTTCCGCGAATTGATAACTCACAGAAGAATTATTGCAAAATGGTCGTGCGAGTATTCATTTGAAAGGGATTTTGATCTAGAACACGCTCGTAGCGTTAAAATTTAGATAACTGTAAAATTGTTAGTTAATGAAATTTGAAATTGTTAACTTTTGATATTTGGTAAAAATGATTAAAAGGTACCCGTGTGAGGTATCAAAATAAAGCCCTTTTCGTAAGAAACACGTTCCAATTGTTAAAAATGCTCTAAGTCGATTATTGTTAGTTAATGAAAATTGAAATTTCGAGAGCGCTGAGTGATGACTCATCGGGCGCTCGGGCTCCGTGAGGCAGGTCAGTTGCGCGCGGGGCTCGCTAGTCTACATACTATAGCGTTTACTGAACTATAGCGCTCCTTAAAAGTTATTTTCGCCTTTCTATGTTGGTCACTATTATTTCGAATAATAAATTTTATTTTTTTAAGCGGCAATTTTAAATATATTTTCTTTATGTTACAGATACATACCAGCCAACACGATGGTGGAGACCCTAGGACGTAACACCTCCCCGGAGAAGTTCGAAGCCGATGGTTTACTTAGGCTGAGAACCGGCTGTAAGACGCCCCAAAAGTACAGGGTCTACGCCAGAAAGTCTTCTTTTCGATGGGGACGGTTTCGGCTCCTGTGAGACGACCTCCGAAAGTTCTGTTTCACGCGGGATCTCATATGAATTTTCCCGTTGGCTGTTTTTCTTGTAGTGGCGTGTGATTAAAAGATAAGTTATAGAATTCCAAATTGCGCCAATTAATGCGACGCTCCAACCGTAGAGAGAATGAAGGGTGTAACCCTGTATGATGATGTCGATCACTGCTTTTACGATGCTGAAGATAAACGCTATGGCGAAGAACCCGGAGCTTACTATTCCGAATTTTTCCAAACCATGCCAAATTTTGTTAATTGTACCTTCCGCGAGTTGTTCGATTGCCTCGGTACTTAATAAATTTTGTATTGCAATTGTTCCTCCTGCCACTGGATAACCGGCAGAACCGCGAGCGATAGTGTTGAGGAGAGCGGCTCTTTCAGCTGGAAACATGATGCGATCTCTTAATTGATTAATTTCTTCTACTGTGTATATTCCAGAAACTGCTAAGTCTCCGATCGGATTGTAATTCCACGATGGATGTGCAGTCGGGTGAAGTTCTTGAGGGGTTTGAGCTGGGATTCCTTGCGGGCTGAACCGATACCAGTTATTATCGATGTTGTACAATGCTGGAAGAAGTGGATCGCACTCGATTTGGGTCCCTGCTTTGAGAAGAACCTTCGAGATTGGCGATAAATAACGGGACTCGTTCCGATACGTTACTGGAAGTTCGTTGTAACATTCCTTGGTCCGGCGGATGCTACAGTCGACAGGTGTACATTTTATAATGTGGGCAACTTCTCCCAATACTACGGCCATATATCCGTGAGCCTTCATGATTGTTGTGGCGAATTTTTCCGGGAACAAAGGGGCTGTGTTTAATGCGTTTTGGATTACCTGACGCTCGAGATTACACCTCTGTAGTACGACATCTCTGTAAAGATTTTGTATCTGTGTACGGATGTGTTTTTCAACGTAAATAAATTTGGAGTTCATGTATGAAAAAATATCGAGATTGTTGACGGGAATTTGTTTTTTCTGCGCGAACGTCCTTCCCTTTTGTGTTTCCAGAATGTAAAGTTTTGGGTGCTCCGTACGAACGAGATTGTAACCGCAGATATGCTTCATTGATTTGGCTGCTAACGCGAACGTCGTTTCGTGCGTTGTTAGTGAGAATACGTCAGGATTGTTGGTCGCTGAGTCTGGATTTTGTTGTTTATGGGCAATGCCTTCGAAGAGGACATCGTATCGATTGAACTGACACGAGTCTGCTGGTTCAGTTATCCAGAAGGCTGAATTCCCTTCGACGTCCAAACAAGTACCATCGGAAAGATAGCACTGCGTACCTGACTGAAGGATAATTTTATTATTGACCAAGTTCACTTCGGCCATGTAGTTTGTCAGCGTGATTTTTACTGTTGCTTGGATTACGACCCCGTTCCAGTTTCCAAACGCGTCGCTGTACTGTGTCCCTTGGCAGCTTCCACTGTTGGTGAGGGAACCGCCTAATAAAATAGCGCGATCGGTTGTGCTGTTCTTCCTTAACCCGGTTATGATGCTGGATGGGCTGAGTTGTAATATCCCAGTTTCCTGAAGTTTTTGACACCCACGTTCGTCGAGTTCGTGGAGGTAAATTTGGCGTCCGTTCTGAACCACCGAAACGTGCGAACTCATCCCACAGTAGTAAATGGTGCGGTCTATTTCCACGCGGCACTGCACGACTTCGGCGTGCGAAAAGTCTGATAATTGGAGCAGTTGAATGTATGTTTCCTTTGGAATAGGCGCGTTGATCGGAACATTGCATTCTCCTACGTTGTTAAGCGAAATAGTTGTAATGTTGAGATTTGGCCCCGCACAGTCGTATCCCAACAGCGCGGAAGCCTCTTGCAAGAGAAGGAAGCCAAGTAGTAATCGTACCATGGTCTTCCTGAAAGTGAGAGGATACCCGATTATTAATCAAGTGGGAGGCGGGTACCTCTAAGTTTATTCGCGTGAACGATTCGCGATTTCCCTTTATACAAGATTTTTAAATTTCCCCCGGATAGAATTTCAATAATTTCACAGGGTTCCGTGTACTGGTCACTGAATTTCCCTTTACTTGGTTCCTTCAGCATAAGAACGACGTCGCCAACGTCAAACTGTTGTGGGTTGATTTTTCGATCGTAATATTGTTTTGATCTCTCTTTCGCCGCGATTAGATTTTCGCGGGCAAGGTTTTGAAGCTGATCGATCGTGATAAACAGATTTTCGAGGTAGTCCGCGTACGTCGGATCCAGGTCCTCTTCGATGTGTTGATGAGCCGATGGGAGCCTAGCCAGGTGTCCGTAAACTAATTCGAAGGGGGTGTATTTCGTCCCCTCGTGTTGGCTAGTATTGTATGAGAACATACATCTACGGAGTAATTTGTCCCATTCATTATTTTTGTCAATATATTGTTTTATATATTCCGCCAATACGTGATGCGATCGCTCGATCGATCCGTTACTTTGCGGATGGAAGGCGGTTGTCTGGTATAATTTGATCCGCCAGATTTTTGCGATTGCCCTTATTAAGCTCGAGAGAAAATTTCGCCCCTGATCTGTGAGAATTGCCTTCGGAGCACTAAATTGACAGACAAAATGTTCTATAAACGCGTCAGCGATGTCGACGGCCGTCGTCCTAGCCAGCGGGACAGCGATTGACCATTTTGTTAACAGGTCTTGCATAGTCAAGATATACGAATTTCCGCTACTGGTGGTAGGAAGGGGGCCGACGACGTCCATCGAAATCTTGTCGAAAGATCGCCCCGGCGTGTCGGTTATAACCATGGGCTGTTTAGTCTTGACCCGGACTAATTTTTTTAATTGGCAATTTCTGCATCTCGCTATATAATCTTGAATGTGGGTCTTCATATTTTCCCAGAAAAAGTGTTCTCTGATCCGCTTGTAAGTTTTATTTACGCCCTTATGGCCACCGACCGCGGAGGCGTGCTTCTCGGCAATAATTTCGAGGCGCTCTTGCTCCGTCGGGAAACGAATCAGCTGTTGACAGATGGTGAGAGCGATCATTTGATCCCTCAGAATTTGTATTAAAAGGTTTTTAATTTCGGCCCAATTTAGACCTCCGATTGAATTTGTCTTAGCGATACTAATTGAGGTGATATTTTCCTCGCGAACAACATCTCTTAACGACTCGAACGTGTCCCCTAGATCGTCCAAGGAAATATTCTCTCTCAGATGAAAAACGACTGGTAGTGCTATCATTGCACATCCCTTTTCCCTGGCAACTTTGGCCCTAAAAATATTAATATTCTCATATTGAGGCATCTTTTTGAGAGTATCTAGTTCCTTGGCTCCGTCATCGAGGGGTAGCCCTTGTCTCGTAATAAAAATAATTTTCGCTCCCTTTTGCATTGACAAATTATCGCGAACTTCTCGTATCGATAAAGCACCTTCGATTGAATAAGCTGGATCGTTTGAGGGACCTCTACCGCATTCCCCAGGGTCCAACAAAAGATCCGTTTCCTCTTCAGACTCGTTTTCGTCCGACAATGTAGTTTCCTCCAACAAATTATTTTCTTCCATATTCGCCCCGTAGCCCTCAAAGAAATCGTCGAATTCGAGGGGCGGGTTATCATTTAAGATATCGATTGGCAGATCTGGCTCAACGCTGATGTCTTCGGGTCTTTCACCGTATATGTTGACATCAACGCGATTACCAGGAGCATTAATTTCGACCCGTGATCCCTGTGGTTCAACTAAATTTTCACAAAATAATCGTCCGTCACTCGGAACGTTTAATTCGCCGGGGGGCCCAGGGTCGAAGGGCAAGCTTCCCAACATCGACTCGTCGATAGGGTCGTCTTGTGATCCTTCTTCACCTGGAGAAATTCCGGTCTTTCTTTTCCTTTTACGAGTTTGAATCTCCTCGTTTATGTTACTTGAGCCCTTTTGCTCTATATTTTTCATTTTAAAGTGGGCTGGCGGACTAAAAATATTTTCTGTGGAGTCGGATTCTGTCCGTGAATCGGGTGTATTTGGTACCGTCACTGGAACAGGAGCTGGAGTAGGATTAGGATTTTCGGTGCGTCTCCTGTATTGGCTAGGAGGACTAAAAATTCGTTCGTTAGGCGTTGTATCGGATGATGGTTCTTCATCAGATTCGTCGGAATGATCGTCGTTGGATTGGCCAGGTAAGTTCAATTTTCTTTTCTTTTTTGGATTATGCGTTAGTATAAGGATGTTTTTACTTTCAGGTAGATTTCGCGAGAGAGCGTCAGCGTTATTGTTCGCGCTCCCAGGTTTATACTGGATTTTATATTCATAATTAGATAGACTCAAACGCCAGTGTACCAGACGATTGGCGGGGTCTTTTACAGAATTCAGCCACACTAATGGCTGATGATCGGTAAGGAGATTGAACTTCCTGCCATAGATATAGGGTCTGAAATGGTTCACGCAATAAATTATGGCGAGGCATTCTTTCTCTATGACGGAGTAGTTTAGCTCGTGTTTATTTAGTGTTCTAGATGCATACGCGATTGGCTTATCTTTGCCTATGTCGCCTTGAGAAAGAACGCCCCCAATCGCATAATTTGATGCGTCGGTTGTGATGTTAAACGGTTGTGTAAAGTCGGGATATTGTAAAACAGGTTCTTTACACAGGGCCTCCCTCAATATATCGAACGCTCGCTGTTGAGAGTCGGTCCACTTGAATGGGATCCCCTTTTTTAACAAATTTGTGAGGGGTTTTGATATGCCCGAAAAATTTTCTATAAAACGCCGATAATACCCGGCTAATCCGAGAAACTGCTTGATTTTTTTCTGATTTGTAGGAGCAGGGTAGTTCTGCAGGGCCTCGATCTTCTTCGGGTCTGGTTTTACTCCCTGGTCACTAATTACGTGTCCTAAATAACCTACTTCGCGGCGAAGGAACTCGCACTTGTCTGGTTGTAGGTGCATATTGGCTCTTCGTAACCGAGAGGCCAATTTGTCGAACTTAATTTTGTGCTCGTGTAAAGATTTGGCGTAAATCACGATATCGTCTAAGTAGACGAAGAGCTCGACCCCTTGGAGTCCCACTAGTACTCGGTCCATAAGCCTTTGGAAAGTAGCGGGTGCGTTTTTCAACCCGAAGGGCATGCGATTAAACTCATAATGACCGAAAGGGGTGGAAAACGCGGTTTTATGTTTATCCTTCGGATCTACTTTGATTTGGTGAAAACCGCTGGCAAGGTCGAATACGGAGAAATATTTCGCGCTTCCAAGCTGGTCCAAAATTTCGTTAATCTGGGGGAGAGGATAAGCATCTCCGATAGTCTTCTCGTTGAGATTGCGGTAATCGATAACCATTCTCCAACGTTTATTGCCCTGGGAGTCCGCTTTCTTCGGCACAATCCACAGGGGTGAGCTGTACGGGGAGAGAGAAGGTGAGATGATATTATTTTTTACTAACTCCCCGACCTGTTTTGTAATTTCATCCTTATGGATCGGAGGGAATCTATATTGTCGAGTGAACACCGGTTGGTCGTCTACAGTTTCAATTTTATGATAAAAATCCGGTACAAAATCTAAGTTTTCGTTAGGAAGTTGAAAAAGGTCGGCATTATCCCGAATAATTGACTCAATACTATCCTTTTCTTCTTGGTTAAGGTGGTCAAGTCGTAATAAGTCCTTTACCTTTCTGATTCTGTCGTCCTTCTGGATTCTTAGAACGCGTTTGATATATTCGCCGGGTTCTAACCTCCCGTCGCACAATTCTTCACACGTGTGACTGACAATTGCCTTCGGCTCGTAACCGTCCGGAAAAGCTTCATCGAAATCGGTTGCTTTGACAAGATATGCCTCGTCGACATCCTCGTACTCCTCGATTTCTATGGTCGGGACCTTTACGAGGACGTCTTCGAGGGTTGAATTGTGTATCACCAATTTAGTGATTCCGAATTCAGTTTGAGCTACTATTTGGCCGCAATAAATCCCGGCCCCGAGGTCGAGGCGCGGAACGTAACCGCGTTTTACCTCGGGGTTTTTCACCCGACCGAAACCGATTGTCTTACTTCTCTTGGCGAGGAATATTGTGTCACAATCCATGAAAGGAAAAGCTTGCTCGTTCCAAGAGAGGAGCCGCTTTGACCAATCTAAAGATGCCTTGTTCTGGGAAAGAAATTCCGCTCCCAGAAGTGCATGCTGAGGAGTCGGGAAATCATCCCCTACAACGTGAAAGATGGTCGGCGTACCACAAACACGGGCTGTTATCCAACCAAAGGTAGCAACCGTTTTCCCAGCTATCCCGTTTAACTGAATTCTCTCTCGTTTATCGATTACCACGGAGCTAGAAACCGTGTTTATTTTTGCGATGTTGACCTCCGCCCCGGAATCTATTAAAAATTCGGTAAGCCCGCCTAATTGAGGGCAATGGAGGGTGACGGAAAGAGAGCGCTGAAGCTCGTTCAGGCAGAGATTGACGGCGCGGAGGGCACTGCCTCCGCTAAATTGACAGGGTGCGTCCGCGGGTCTCCCAACGAGCCCTGTTCCGTTGGGCGCGGAACCGCGTTTTTTGTACTATCATTTTGCTTGCGGAAGCATTTTTCTTCCGTGTGACCGATTTTGTTGCAATACGTGCAATGAGGTTTGTGACCGTTATTATAGTTATTATTGCCGTTACCGCGATTATAATGGCCGTTATTCCGATTATTGTCCCTTTTTGGCCTTTTTTCGGGGTATTTCAGCCAACAATTTTCTAGGTCGTGCCCGCCCCTGTTGCAGTGGGTGCACGGTGAATTATTCGTGAAAGCGACCCGAACATTCCGCGAAGGTTGCGATTGGCTGTTTATTTTTGAAAATTTTTGATCCACCGCGACTTCCTTTTCGACCTTGATGGCCTTCGCGAAAAGCTCTTCCAAGGTTTGATAATATTCCAATCGTACGCGCATTCTAAGATCGGGCGGCAGGCCCTTGACGAAACTATCCATTGTATCGTTTTCACATTGCGCGCGATGTTCGCGAGAAAGAGGACCCCATGTTTCGGTGTCCATTTCGATAATCTCGAAGTGCAGATCCTTGACGCGGCTGATATACTGAATCATATTTTCGGACGGCGTTTTTGTTATCGTACCTAACTCGCCGCGGTATTCGTTGACCGATTTAGATGATCCAAACAATAATTTTAATCGTTCCACGAGTTCTTTGATAGTTCGCGAGTTATCGTCCTCGAAGGCGGTTTGAGCATGACTTTTTAATTTATTTTTTAGGAGCAGAACCAACGTGGGCTCGTGCTGAGGACTAAATAAACTTCGCACCTTTTGACAGGCACGAATAAATCGAAGGACTGGGAAATTATACCCAGTAAAAATCGGTACGGATTCGAGCGCGTCTTTGTATTTGACGCTCGGGAGGTTGATCGTACCCGGGGAATTTTGCGCGTGTCGGACATCGTTTTCGCGAGGGGTACTTGTTTTCGCCTGATTGTTGATCGAGTGATTCCCCACGTCGGGTTCACCCCAAACGTCGGTTGTGAACATAGCGGCCCGAGAGCTCGGCCTCTCGGTCTTCAAGCCTTTTATCTCACTCATTATTCTGTCGAGATTATTCTGTAAAGATTTGCTTGCATTTTGTTGCTCATTAATTATATCGATTAAATGTTTTAACCGATCGTTTGATGATTTCTCTTGTTTATTGACTTCACCCTCATCCGTTGCAGATTGGAGTGTTTCGAATTGTTTTGCAACCTCTAATCGCTCTTCGTCAAGGACTTCCTCCTGATGTTGTAACCTACGTTCTTTTTCTACCAATTCACGCTCTTTTAACAATAGCTGATCGCGGAGTACTTGCAGCTCCTCTGACGTAAGGTCCTTCATTTTGATTTTGTTTGAAATTTACTAAAGAACGATTAATACACGAAAACTTGTCCAAAAGTTGAGAAATGGGAACGTATAAAAATTTTGTCCAAAATTTAAAATTTTGATTTTATTGGAAAATTTTATTTAAAACGTTTGGAAATAAATGGTATTTTGTAAATAATGGTATAGTAACGTTTGTTATTTGGAAATCTGCAAGTAGGGGGAGTTTTGAAAAATTTGTCCAATCACGAAAATTGTATTTTATTGAAAAATATTAATGAAAAGTTTTTGAAATTGTTTGTACTTCGAATGTAACGGCTTGATTGCGTTTGTTATATGAAAATTGAGAACAGGAAAGTTTTCGAAAAATTTGTCCAATTCCAAAAAATATTGAAAATGGCAAAATTAAATATTCAAACGATTGGAAACGGACTGTTCCCTGCTGTTTTTAATTCGGTGTAGTTTGTTATTTGAGTTGAACTCCGAAAAATTCAAATAAAAATTTTAAAGTCGAGAAATTTGTCCAATTTTTCAAATATGATTTATTTCGAAAATCCCGAGTGTAGACGTTTGGAACTTAATATTTTCCGAATATTTATACTCCTTGAAGTTAAAAATTGATTGTTAGCGTATAGGAGAGATGATATTTTGAAATTGCAAAATTTGTCCAATTTTACAAAATTTTTATATTACGGAAATGTTGCGTTAAATCGTTTGGAATATGATTTTTCTCCGTTTATTTATGTTCGGTACGGTTTGTTACTGAGATTTGGTAAGTAGAAATTCAAAAAATATTGGTGAAGGAAAATTTGTCCAATTTTTAAATTGACGAGAAATGCTTTGGTATTCGAGTAACGAAGTCGATAATGGTTTGTTATACGAATAAATTTGAGAAATAATCAAATTTAGCGATCGATAATTTGATTTTAATTTGAAATTCGACAGAATAGTGACGATATTCTCTGAAATTTGAATGAATTTATCACAATTGAGGTTACGAGTTTCCTCGCTTTACTCGATTGCGAAAATTAACCAATGATAATTACAAAAAAATAAAAGAAAGGCCACCAGTACTTTATTTCACGACGGTATCCCACCGCTGCCACCAAAAAATATATAAACCTGTTACGTCGTGTGGTTTAATGCCCGGATTTTTAGAGAGAGAGACAAATTATCTAACGAAATACTGACAATACGATTCACGGCTACGGACGGTAAGAGAGAAACTTTTTAGAGCGGGCCGCTTGGTACGACAGGGATTTGCCCTGGTCGCGGTTGGTTAGTTTACCGACTGCTGGAAATGTGGAACTCTACTTGACCGATTGGATTGATACAGACTGGATTACCGTCAGCAGTATGCTCGATGGTCGGCAACCGGAAGAATTTATTTGCCCAGGAAAATGATACACGGGGTACGACGCGTAGACTTATTTTAGATCTCGTATTTGAGAAGGTGAGATTTTCCCCCTCAGGACCGAAACCTATGCTCGTGAAATATTTACCGGATGACCTTTTCGGAATAAAAATAAAATAAAACTCACTTACCGTTTAGTTATTCTTCGACGGATGAGTTAATCGATTGTTATTACTTCGATGTCGATTGGTGTTGATGGTCGGGAAACGGTCGATGCCCCCGAGATGTTTCCACAATCGGGATGGTATTCTTCTCGTTGAGTGAAGATCGATGAACCGACCAACCGTCCCAATGAGTATGGCGAATTAGCGTCGATAATGAAGATGCTCTTCCGAACGATAACGTCGGAAACGACGCGAATTTTACTCGGACCCGATTTTAACACCAAATTATAAATAATATCGTTCGGATATTCGACACCAGAGTTTTCAGATAGCTGTGAGTGTTGAGTGGCTTTGCACAACGTTTTCACCCACGATTTATTATTACCACGGTTAAGAGCGGGTCTATTACAGGCACGTGCGATAGCCCGGCGGATTTGAAATTTAACGCCTCCTCGACGTCTAGGCATAATAAGAGAATTTCATAATTAAATTTATATTTCGATAATTAATTCAAGTTTGTTTAAAGGATAGAAAAAAGGAAGAAATCTCGTTGACGTGCCAAATTCTCCAGCACAGAACAATGAGAAAGAGAGAGAGAGATAGAAATCTCGTTGGCGTGCCAAATTCTCCAGCACAGAACAATGAGAGAGAGAGAGAGAGAGATAGAAATATGTATCGGCGTGCCAAATTCTCCAGCACAGAACGATACAAATAAAAGAATTAAAATACGATCTAACGTGCCTGAGTCTAGCACAAAAAGAATCGTATGGAAAAACTTGAATTAATTATTCAACTGCGAGATTGAATGAAAGAAGTATGCCAGATTATAAAAGAAATGAATCCGCAGGTTTATCGCTGAATTAAGGCACGAAAATGAAATTAAATAATGCCACGTTTTAAAGAATTTACGGTGTTAGATAAAAGAGAGAATGAAATTAATAAATTCGTTCAGTAATGAACACGAGGTTTTGTAAAACATGAAGTTGAGACTCTAGTTAATCTTGATGAAAATAACTCGTGAAAATTTATAATTCGAGAAAAATAATTAGACTCGATTTTATCGAATTGAGAAATATTAATTCTCGAGGAAAAGAATGGAAAAATCACTCGAAGAAAATTGATGATAATAATTCGCGAGTTTCGGTGAAAAATACTCGAACGAAAGAAATGATTTCGAATTATCGCGAGTTTCGGTGGAAATTACTCAACGGAAATAAATTGTTAATTAATCGCGAGATTCGGTGGAAATTACTCAACGGAAATAAATTGTTAATTAATCGCGAGATTCGGTGGAAATTACTCAACGAGGGTTTAAGGATGATTTGAATAATTATTTTAAACACTTTTCACCCTTTTTACACTTATGTATTGTTACAAACTTTTAAGTTGCGATGTTACAAAATTAAAATAAACTTGTACGATTAACTTGTACGAAAAAGAACTTTAAAAACTTATTAAAAACTTTTCGATTTTCAGCTGCTCTGCGGGAGTATCCGTGCTCGCTCTCGGCCGGAGTTCGACTGGCTAGCTGTGGAGAGATTCGAGAACTAATGAGTGCGGCGCGCCTGCGCTCTTAAATAGCAGCGTCCCGTTGGAGTATCGGTGAGGCCGGGCGTCTCGGTGTTGGTTGGCGCACACAAATAAAGTGAGTATCCGTGACTCTTATATACTGTTTCTATATACTTTATAAATTCGTTTAACTCGTAATTATTGATTATTTAAAACCAGTTTAATTAATCATTAATTTTACATTTATTTTCAGCTTAATTTTAAGGTAAGTACATTTCGTTATATTTTATTTATCAATAATTAATTAACTTCAGTTAAATAATTATTGATTTTACATTCTTATTTACTATTCATTGTAAGATTATTATCTCATTATTGTTTCTAGGTTTTCTCTGGATACAACGGGTGTGTAAGTATATTTAATATCTTCTTATAACAATTAATTGGTTGTTTATTAATTAATTACGAATCGATGCTTATTTTATTGATTGATTGCGATTTTCTATTTTCAGGTTCTTCTGGATCCAACGGCGAGTAAATTTCGGGTTGGTAAGTACAATTATTGTTTATTTAATTAATTATTTTGTTGTTTTATAAATATTATTTTGTTCGCAGGATCTCTACGGGTGTTTACAATGGTTTGGACGGTGCGCAGCGAAGTTTTATCGGTAAGTGTGCTTTTCTACATATTTTCTTTTATTGTTTAACATTTGACGATTAATTTTTCTGTGCGTTTTTCAGGAAATTTTGTACAGCGTTTTGACGAGGACTGTCACATCTGGCACGTGCGTGACTTCGCCTAAGAGACTCTTGAGAAGTTTTTTTCTAGAGTCCTTTCCTTTCGCTGGGAAAAACCCTCGAAAAAATTGGAAAGAAAGGGTCATAAAAAAAAGGACTCGAGTGAAGGGTCAGGGTTGACGAGTGTCGACGTATGGATTTTGGTAAGTTTGGAAAGAAGAATTATTTAGTTTTGTTTGTGCGTGAATTCGCGTAATTAATTCTTTTGATAGGCTGTACTGTCGCGCTACGCCGGATGAAGATATCGGGTTTCACCTCGCGGATTTTCTGATGACAATAATCAATACGAGATTTATCCTCTGCGAGTGGGTGAGTTATTATTATTTTATTTGTGTAAAAATATACTTTCAGACCGGAAATGCATTTGCAGTTTTTGTAAATAAGTGTTCCAGAGATTCGCCTATGTGAATTTATTTCGTAGCCTAAGCATTATATAAGAAGCGTTTTAGCGAGTCTATGTACATACATGTCCTCACATATCTATATATACTTTAACTTATGTATAAACCTTATATACACATATACCTCGATAGAAATAGCGAAATAAGCGGTTCTGTTCCCCATACACATATATTTGTATTCCTTGATTGAAAATAACGATAATTTATTTGTAGCGGAATTTGTTTATTTATTAACAATTATTGTTTATATGCTTAAAAATGTGTCGACCGCTTTTGAACTGTGTCCTATATCGCTTTGCTATGAAATCCCATTGATTTCCTGAGTTTTTGATGTATTTTGGGTGATCCGCGGTTTTCCGCGGTTTTTCGCGGTTAACCCGCGAATTGATATATCGGTGAAATATTTGTGTAAAGTGGTCGAGTTTGTAATCATTTTAAAGGGCATTGAGTTCCCTATCGTTTGAGAGTAACAGAGATAATTTATCCACATAATTGTTAATTAATGAAATTAAATATTGTTAAATTTTTATGTTTCGGAAAAATTGTAAAAAGCACCCAAGTTACTTATTATGGTCTTTGCTATTGAATCTAATCGTTTGGAACTTGATTTTCGACGTTTTTGGACGATTCGCGGTAATTCGCGGTTTTTCGCGGTTTTTCCGCGAATTGATAACTCACAGAAGAATTATTGCAAAATGGTCGTGCGAGTATTCATTTGAAAGGGATTTTGATCTAGAACACGCTCGTAGCGTTAAAATTTAGATAACTGTAAAATTGTTAGTTAATGAAATTTGAAATTGTTAACTTTTGATATTTGGTAAAAATGATTAAAAGGTACCCGTGTGAGGTATCAAAATAAAGCCCTTTTCGTAAGAAACACGTTCCAATTGTTAAAAATGCTCTAAGTCGATTATTGTTAGTTAATGAAAATTGAAATTTCGAGAGCGCTGAGTGATGACTCATCGGGCGCTCGGGCTCCGTGAGGCAGGTCAGTTGCGCGCGGGGCTCGCTAGTCTACATACTATAGCGTTTACTGAACTATAGCGCTCCTTAAAAGTTATTTTCGCCTTTCTATGTTGGTCACTATTATTTCGAATAATAAATTTTATTTTTTTAAGCGGCAATTTTAAATATATTTTCTTTATGTTACAGATACATACCAGCCAACACGATGGTGGAGACCCTAGGACGTAACACAATTTTACAACATTCACTGACATTTCGAACAGAACAGCTTTCCGACGTGCGATTCGAGATCATACCTTACAATCGAGTGATGTCGTTTCCGAACGTTCATAAACATTAAGAACGGTGATCACCGATACACTTTTGTGTGAATCGATACAATTTAACAACATTCACTGACATTTCGACTAGCATCGCTTTCCGACGTGCGATTCGAGATCATTACACGTCGGAAAACGATTCAGAACGAAATGACAGTGAACGTTGTTAATTTGTATCGATTCGCACTAAAGTGTATCGGTGATCACAAATTTTCATGTTTATGAACGTTCGGAAACGACATCACTCGATTGTAGGTTATAATCTCGAATCGCACGTCGGAAAGCTGTTCTGTTCGAAATGTCAGTGAATGTTGATAAAATGTATCGATTCACACAAAAGTGTATCGGTGATCTCCAATTTTCACGTTTATGAACGTTCGGAAACGACATCACTCGATTGTAATGTATTATCTCGATTCGCACATCGGAAAGCTATTCAGAACGAAATGTCAGTGAACCTTGTTAATTTGTATCGATTCGCACAAAAGTGTATCGGTGATCACAAATTTTAATGTTTATGAACGTTCGGAAACGACATCACTCGATTGTAGGTTATAATCTCGAATCGCACGTCGGAAAGCTGTTCTGTTCGAAATGTCAGTGAATGTTGATAAAATGTATCGATTCACACAAAAGTGTATCGGTGATCTCCAATTTTCATGTTTATGAACGTTCGGAAATGTATCGATTCACACAAAAGTGTATCGGTGATCTCCAATTTTCATGTTTATGAACGTTCGGAAACGGCATCACTCGATTGTAATGTATTATCTCGATTCGCACATCGGAAAGCTATTCAGAACGAAATGTCAGTGAACCTTGTTAATTCGTATCGAATCGCACAAAAGTGTATCGGTGATCACAAATTTTCATGTCTATGAACGTTCGGAAACGACATCACTCGATTGTAGGTTATGATCTCGAATCGCACGTCGGAAAGCTGTTCTGTTCGAAATGTCAGTGAATGTTGATAAAATGTATCGATTCACACAAAAGTGTATCGGTGAACTCCAATTTTCACGTTTATGAACGTTCGGAAACGACATCACTCGATTGTAATGTATTATCTCGATTCGCACATCGGAAAGCGATTCAGAACGAAATGTCAGTGAATCCTGTTAATTTCCATCGATTCGCACAAAAGTGTATTGGTGATCACAAATTTTCATGTTTATGAACGTTCGGAAACGACATCACTCGATTGTAGGTTATGATCTCGAATCGCACGTCGGAAAGCTGTTCTGTTCGAAATGTCAGAGAATGTTGTTAAATTGAATCGATTCACACAAAAGTGTATCGGTGATCTCCAATTTTCACGTTTATGAACGGTCGGAAACGACATCACTCGATTGTAAGTTATGATATCGAATCGCACATCGAAAAGCTGCTCTTTTCGAAATGTCAGTGAATATTGTTAAACTGTATCGATTCACACAAAAGTGTATCGGTGATCTCCAATTTTCACGTTTATGAACGTTCGGAAACGACATCACTCGATTGTAATGTATTATCTCGATTCGCACATCGGAAAGCTATTCAGAACGAAATGTCCGTGAACCTTGTTAATTTGTATCGATTCGCACAAAAGTGTATCGGTGATCACAACTTTTCATGTCTATGAACGTTCGGAAACGACATCACTCGATTGTAGGTTATGATCTCGAATCGCACGTCGGAAAGCTGCTCTTTTCGAAATGTCAGTGAATATTGTTAAACTGTATCGATTCACACAAAAGTGTATGGGTGATCACAAATTTTCATGTTTATGAACGTTCGGAAACGACATCACTCGATTGTAATGTATTATCTCGATTCGCACATCGGAAAGCTATTCAGAACGAAATGTCCGTGAACCTTGTTAATTTCCATCGATTCGCACAAAAGTGTATTGGTGATCACAAATTTTCATGTTTATGAACGTTCGGAAACGACATCACTCGATTGTAGGTTATGATCTCGAATCGCACGTCGGAAAGCTGTTCTGTTCGCAAGGTCAGTGAATGTTGTTTAATTGAATCGATTCACACAAAAGTGTATCGGTGATCACCAATTTTCATGTTCATGAACGTTCGGAAACGACATCACTCGATTGTAAGTTATGATCTCGATCAGCACATCGGAAAGCGATTGAGAACGAAATGTCAGTGAATCTTGTTAATTTCTATCGATTCACACAAAAGTCAATCCGTGTTCACCAATTTTCATGTTTATGTACGTTCGGAAACGACATAACTCGATTGTAAGTTATGATCTCAAATCGCACGTCAGAAAGCGATTCTGTTCGAAATGTCATAGAATCTTGTTAATTTGTGATGACTTGAACAAAAAGTTTATCGTGATCACCGTTTTTCATGTATACGAACTTTCGGAGACGACATCACTCGATTGTAAGTTATGATCTCGAATCGCACGTCGGAAACCGATTCTGTTCGAATTGTCAGTGAATCTTGATAAATTGTAGCGATTCTCACAAAAGTTTATTTGTGATCACCAATTTTCATATTTGTGAACGTTCAGAAACGACATCGTTCGATTGTCAGTTCCGGTCTCGAATCGCATCTCGGATTGCGATTCTGATAGAAATGTCGGAAAAAATTGTTGATTTGTAACGATTAACAGAAAAGATTATCGCTGATTACCTATTTTCATGTTTATGAAAGATTGGAAACGGTCACCGATAAACGTCACATATCAACAATTTTACAGACATTTAGTATTGCAATCCGAAGGGCTATTTGAGATCTGAACTGGCAATCGAGCGATGAAAACGTTTCCGAACGTTCATAAACATGAAGTTGGTGATCACCAACAAAATTTTTGTTCCATTCATGACAAATTATCAATATTCAATGACATTTCGATTCGAGATCATAAATTACAATCGAGTGATGTCGTTTCCGAACGTTCATAAACGTGCAAATTGGTGATCACCGATACACTTTTGTGTGAATCTATACAATTTAACAACATTCACTGACATTTCGAACAGAACAGCTTTCCGACGTGCGATCCGAGATCATAACTTACAATCGAGTGATGTCATTTCCGAACGTTCATAAACGTGAAAATTGGTCATCACCGATACACTTTTGTGTGAATCGACACAATTTAACAACATTCACTGACATTTCGAACAGAACAGCTTTCCGACGTGCGATTCGAGATCATACCTTACAATCGAGTGATGTCGTTTCCGAACGTTCATGAACATGAAAATTGGTGATCACCTATACACTTTTGTGTCAATCGACACAAATTAACCAGATTCACTGACATTTCGTTCTGAATCGCTTTCCGATGTGCGAATCGCGATCACAGCTTACAATCGAGTGTTGTCGTTTCCGAACGTTCATAAATATGAAGAACGGTGATCACCGATACATTTTTGTGAGAATCGCAACAAATCAAGAAGATTCACTGACATTTCGAACAAAATCAGATTCCTACGTGCGATTCGAGATCACACCTTACAATCGAGTGGTGTCGTTTCCGAACGTTCATAAACGTGAAAATTGGTGATCACCGATACACTTTTGTGTGAATCGATACAATTTTACAACATTCACTGACATTTCGAACAGAACAGCCTTCCGACGAGCGATTCGAGATCATACCTTACAATCGAGTGATGTCGTTTCCGAACGTTCATGAACATGAAAATTGGTGATCACCGATACACTTTTGTGTGAATCGATACAATTTAACAACATTCACTGACATTTCGAACAGAACAGCTTTCCGACGTGCGATTCGAGATCATACCTTACAATCGAGTGACGTCGTTTCCGAACGTTCATGAACATGAAAATTGGTGATCACCGTTACACTTTTGTGTGAATCGATACATTTTATCAACATTCACTGACATTTCGAACAGAACAGCTTTCCGACGTGCGATTCGAGATCATAACCTACAATCGAGTGATGTCGTTTCCGAACATTCATAAACATGAAAATTTGTGATCACCAATACACTTTTGTGCGAATCGATGGAAATTAACAGGATTCACTGACATTTCGTTCTGAATCGCTTTCCGATGTGCGAATCGAGATAATACATTACAATCGAGTGATGTCGTTTCCGAACGTTCATAAACGTGAAAATTGGAGTTCACCGATACACTTTTGTGTGAATCGATACATTTTATCAACATTCACTGACATTTCGAACAGAACAGCTTTCCGACGTGCGATTCGAGATCATAACCTACAATCGACTGATGTCGTTTCCGTACGTTCATAAACATGAAAATTTGTGATCACCGATACACTTTTGTGCGAATCGATACAAATTAACAAGGTTCACGGACATTTCGTTCTGAATAGCTTTCCGATGTGCGAATCGAGATA
Organism: Venturia canescens; assembly: GCF_019457755.1. Classification (NCBI taxonomy): domain Eukaryota; kingdom Metazoa; phylum Arthropoda; class Insecta; order Hymenoptera; family Ichneumonidae; genus Venturia; species Venturia canescens. The sequence goes on along the minus strand of NW_025108587.1, from coordinate 36,308 downwards.
ATACATTACAATCGAGTGATGTCGTTTCCGAACGTTCATAAACGTGAAAATTGGAGATCACCGATACACTTTTGTGTGAATCGATTCAATTTAACAACATTCACGGACATTTCGAACAGAACAGCTTTCCGACGTGCGATTCGAGATCATAACCTACAATCGAGTGATGTCGTTTCCGAACGTTCATAAACATGAAAATTTGTGATCACCAATTCACTTTTGTGCGAATCGATGGAAATTAACAGGATTCACTGACATTTCGTTCTGAATCGCTTTCCGATGTGCGAATCGAGATAATAATCGAGTGATGTCGTTTCCGAACGTTCATAAACGTGAAAATTGGAGTTCACCGATACACTTTTGTGTGAATCGATACATTTTATCAACATTCACTGACATTTCGAACAGAACAGCTTTCCGACGTGCGATTCGAGATCATACCTTACGATCGAGTGATGTCGTTTCCGAACGTTCATAAACATGAAGAACGGTGATCACCGATAGATTTTTGCGAGAATCGCAACAAATCAAGAAGATTCACTGACATTTCGAACAAAATCAGATTCCGACCTGCGATTCGAGAACATAACTTACAATCGAGTGATGTAGTTTTCGAACGTTCATAAACGTGAAAATTGGTGATCACCTATACACTTTTGTGTGAATCGATACAATTTAACAACATTCACTGACATTTCGAACAGAACAGCTTTCCGACGTGCGATTCGAGATCATACCTTACAATCGAGTGATGTCGTTTCCGAACGTTCATGAACATGAAAATTGGTGATCACCGATACACTTTTGTGTAAATCGATACAATTTAACAACATTCACTGACATTTCGAACAGAACAGCTTTCCAACGTGCGATTCGAGATCATACCTTAGAATTGAGTGATGTCGTTTCCGAACGTTCATAAACATTAAGAACGGTGATCACCGATACACTTTTGTGTGAATCGATACAATTTAACAACATTCACTGACATTTCGACTAGCATCGCTTTCCGACGTGCGATTCGAGATCATTACACGTCGGAAAACGATTCAGAACGAAATGACAGTGAACGTTGTTAATTTGTATCGATTCGCACTAAAGTGTATCGGTGATCACAAATTTTCGCACGAGATCATACCTTACAATCGAGTGATGTCGTTTCCGAACGTTCATAAACATGAAAATTTGTGATCACCGATACACTTTAGTGCGAATCGATACAAATTAACAACGTTCACTGTCATTTCGTTCTGAATCGCTTTCCGACGTGTAATGATCTCGAATCGCACGTCGGAAAGCGATGCTAGTCGAAATGTCAGTGAATGTTGTTAAATTGTATCGATTCACACAAAAGTGTATCGGTGATCACCAATTTTCACGTTTATGAACGTTCCGAAATGACATCACTCGATTGTAAGTTATGATCTCGAATCGCACGTCGGAATCTGATTTTGTTCGAAATGTCAGTGAATCTTCTTGATTTGTTGCGATTCTCGCAAAAATCTATCGGTGATCACCGTTCTTCATGTTTATGAACGTTCGGAAACGACAACACACGATTGTAAGCTGTGATCGCGATTCGCACATCGGAAAGCGATTCAGAACGAAATGACAGTGAATCTGGTTGATTTGTGTCGATTCACACAAAAGTGTATAGGTGATCACCAATTTTCATGTTCATGAACGTTCGGAAACGACATCACTCGATTGTAAGGTATGATCTCGAATCGCACGTCGGAAAGCTGTTCTGTTCGAAATGTCAGTGAATGTTGTTAAATTGTATCGATTCACACAAAAGTGTATCGGTGATCACCAATTTTCACGTTTATGAACGTTCCGAAATGACATCACTCGATTGTAAGTTATGATCTCGGATCGCACGTCGGAGAGCTGTTCTGTTCGAAATGTCAGTGAATGTTGTTAAATTGTATAGATTCACACAAAAGTGTATCGGTGATCACCAATTTGCACGTTTATGAACGTTCGGAAACGACATCACTCGATTGTAATTTATGATCTCGAATCGAAATGTCATTGAATATTGATAATTTGTCATGAATGGAACAAAAATTTTGTTGGTGATCACCAACTTCATGTTTATGAACGTTCGGAAACGTTTTCATCGCTCGATTGCCAGTTCAGATCTCAAATAGCCCTTCGGATTGCAATACTAAATGTCTGTAAAATTGTTGATATGTGACGTTTATCGGTGACCGTTTCCAATCTTTCATAAACATGAAAATAGGTAATCAGCGATAATCTTTTCTGTTAATCGTTACAAATCAACAATTTTTTCCGACATTTCTGTCAGAATCGCAATCCGAGATGCGATTCGAGACCGGAACTGACAATCGAACGATGTCGTTTCTGAACGTTCACAAATATGAAAATTGGTGATCACAAATAAACTTTTGTGAGAATCGCTACAATTTATCAAGATTCACTGACAATTCGAACAGAATCGGTTTCCGACGTGCGATTCGAGATCATAACTTACAATCGAGTGATGTCGTCTCCGAAAGTTCGTATACATGAAAAACGGTGATCTCGATAAACTTTTTGTTCAAGTCATCACAAATTAACAAGATTCTATGACATTTCGAACAGAATCGCTTTCTGACGTGCGATTTGAGATCATAACTTACAATCGAGTTATGTCGTTTCCGAACGTGCATAAACATGAAAATTGGTGAACACGGATTGACTTTTGTGTGAATCGATAGAAATTAACAAGATTCACTGACATTTCGTTCTCAATCGCTTTCCGATGTGCTGATCGAGATCATAACTTACAATCGAGTGATGTCGTTTCCGAACGTTCATGAACATGAAAATTGGTGATCACCGATACACTTTTGTGTGAATCGATTCAATTAAACAACATTCACTGACCTTGCGAACAGAACAGCTTTCCGACGTGCGATTCGAGATCATAACCTACAATCGAGTGATGTCGTTTCCGAACGTTCATAAACATGAAAATTTGTGATCACCCATACACTTTTGTGTGAATCGATACAATTTATCAACATTCACTGACATTTCGAACAGAACAGCTTTCCGACGTGCGATTCGAGATCATAACCTACAATCGAGTGATGTCGTTTCCGAACGATCATAGACATGAAAATTTGTGATCACCAATACACTTTTGTGCGAATCGATGGAAATTAACAGGATTCACTGACATTTCGTTCTGAATCGCTTTCCGATGTGCGAATCGAGATAATACATTACAATCGAGTGATGTCGTTTCCGAACGTTCATAAACGTGAAAATTGGAGTTCACCGATACACTTTTGTGTGAATCGATACATTTTATCAACATTCACTGACATTTCGAACAGAACAGCTTTCCGACGTGCGATTCGAGATCATAACCTACAATCGACTGATGTCGTTTCCGTACGTTCATAAACATGAAAATTTGTGATCACCGATACACTTTTGTGCGAATCGATACAAATTAACAAGGTTCACGGACATTTCGTTCTGAATAGCTTTCCGATGTGCGAATCGAGATAATACATTACAATCGAGTGATGTCGTTTCCGAACGTTCATAAACGTGAAAATTGGAGATCACCGATACACTTTTGTGTGAATCGATACAATTTAACAACATTCACTGACATTTCGAAAAGAGCAGCTTGTCGATGTGCGATTCGATATCATAACTTACAATCGAGTGATGTCGTTTCCGACCGTTCATAAACGTGGAAATTGGAGATCACCGATACACTTTTGTGTGAATCGATTCAATTTAACAACATTCACGGACATTTCGAACAGAACAGCTTTCCGACGTGCGATTCGAGATCATAACCTACAATCGAGTGATGTCGTTTCCGAACGTTCATAAACATGAAAATTTGTGATCACCAATTCACTTTTGTGCGAATCGATGGAAATTAACAGGATTCACTGACATTTCGTTCTGAATCGCTTTCCGATGTGCGAATCGAGATAATAATCGAGTGATGTCGTTTCCGAACGTTCATAAACGTGAAAATTGGAGTTCACCGATACACTTTTGTGTGAATCGATACATTTTATCAACATTCACTGACATTTCGAACAGAACAGCTTTCCGACGTGCGATTCGAGATCATACCTTACGATCGAGTGATGTCGTTTCCGAACGTTCATAAACATGAAGAACGGTGATCACCGATAGATTTTTGCGAGAATCGCAACAAATCAAGAAGATTCACTGACATTTCGAACAAAATCAGATTCCGACCTGCGATTCGAGAACATAACTTACAATCGAGTGATGTAGTTTTCGAACGTTCATAAACGTGAAAATTGGTGATCACCTATACACTTTTGTGTGAATCGATACAATTTAACAACATTCACTGACATTTCGAACAGAACAGCTTTCCGACGTGCGATTCGAGATCATACCTTACAATCGAGTGATGTCGTTTCCGAACGTTCATGAACATGAAAATTGGTGATCACCGATACACTTTTGTGTAAATCGATACAATTTAACAACATTCACTGACATTTCGAACAGAACAGCTTTCCAACGTGCGATTCGAGATCATACCTTAGAATTGAGTGATGTCGTTTCCGAACGTTCATAAACATTAAGAACGGTGATCACCGATACACTTTTGTGTGAATCGATACAATTTAACAACATTCACTGACATTTCGACTAGCATCGCTTTCCGACGTGCGATTCGAGATCATTACACGTCGGAAAACGATTCAGAACGAAATGACAGTGAACGTTGTTAATTTGTATCGATTCGCACTAAAGTGTATCGGTGATCACAAATTTTCGCACGAGATCATACCTTACAATCGAGTGATGTCGTTTCCGAACGTTCATAAACATGAAAATTTGTGATCACCGATACACTTTAGTGCGAATCGATACAAATTAACAACGTTCACTGTCATTTCGTTCTGAATCGCTTTCCGACGTGTAATGATCTCGAATCGCACGTCGGAAAGCGATGCTAGTCGAAATGTCAGTGAATGTTGTTAAATTGTATCGATTCACACAAAAGTGTATCGGTGATCACCAATTTTCACGTTTATGAACGTTCCGAAATGACATCACTCGATTGTAAGTTATGATCTCGAATCGCACGTCGGAATCTGATTTTGTTCGAAATGTCAGTGAATCTTCTTGATTTGTTGCGATTCTCGCAAAAATCTATCGGTGATCACCGTTCTTCATGTTTATGAACGTTCGGAAACGACAACACACGATTGTAAGCTGTGATCGCGATTCGCACATCGGAAAGCGATTCAGAACGAAATGACAGTGAATCTGGTTGATTTGTGTCGATTCACACAAAAGTGTATAGGTGATCACCAATTTTCATGTTCATGAACGTTCGGAAACGACATCACTCGATTGTAAGGTATGATCTCGAATCGCACGTCGGAAAGCTGTTCTGTTCGAAATGTCAGTGAATGTTGTTAAATTGTATCGATTCACACAAAAGTGTATCGGTGATCACCAATTTTCACGTTTATGAACGTTCCGAAATGACATCACTCGATTGTAAGTTATGATCTCGGATCGCACGTCGGAGAGCTGTTCTGTTCGAAATGTCAGTGAATGTTGTTAAATTGTATAGATTCACACAAAAGTGTATCGGTGATCACCAATTTGCACGTTTATGAACGTTCGGAAACGACATCACTCGATTGTAATTTATGATCTCGAATCGAAATGTCATTGAATATTGATAATTTGTCATGAATGGAACAAAAATTTTGTTGGTGATCACCAACTTCATGTTTATGAACGTTCGGAAACGTTTTCATCGCTCGATTGCCAGTTCAGATCTCAAATAGCCCTTCGGATTGCAATACTAAATGTCTGTAAAATTGTTGATATGTGACGTTTATCGGTGACCGTTTCCAATCTTTCATAAACATGAAAATAGGTAATCAGCGATAATCTTTTCTGTTAATCGTTACAAATCAACAATTTTTTCCGACATTTCTGTCAGAATCGCAATCCGAGATGCGATTCGAGACCGGAACTGACAATCGAACGATGTCGTTTCTGAACGTTCACAAATATGAAAATTGGTGATCACAAATAAACTTTTGTGAGAATCGCTACAATTTATCAAGATTCACTGACAATTCGAACAGAATCGGTTTCCGACGTGCGATTCGAGATCATAACTTACAATCGAGTGATGTCGTCTCCGAAAGTTCGTATACATGAAAAACGGTGATCTCGATAAACTTTTTGTTCAAGTCATCACAAATTAACAAGATTCTATGACATTTCGAACAGAATCGCTTTCTGACGTGCGATTTGAGATCATAACTTACAATCGAGTTATGTCGTTTCCGAACGTGCATAAACATGAAAATTGGTGAACACGGATTGACTTTTGTGTGAATCGATAGAAATTAACAAGATTCACTGACATTTCGTTCTCAATCGCTTTCCGATGTGCTGATCGAGATCATAACTTACAATCGAGTGATGTCGTTTCCGAACGTTCATGAACATGAAAATTGGTGATCACCGATACACTTTTGTGTGAATCGATTCAATTAAACAACATTCACTGACCTTGCGAACAGAACAGCTTTCCGACGTGCGATTCGAGATCATAACCTACAATCGAGTGATGTCGTTTCCGAACGTTCATAAACATGAAAATTTGTGATCACCCATACACTTTTGTGTGAATCGATACAATTTATCAACATTCACTGACATTTCGAACAGAACAGCTTTCCGACGTGCGATTCGAGATCATAACCTACAATCGAGTGATGTCGTTTCCGAACGATCATAGACATGAAAATTTGTGATCACCAATACACTTTTGTGCGAATCGATGGAAATTAACAGGATTCACTGACATTTCGTTCTGAATCGCTTTCCGATGTGCGAATCGAGATAATACATTACAATCGAGTGATGTCGTTTCCGAACGTTCATAAACGTGAAAATTGGAGTTCACCGATACACTTTTGTGTGAATCGATACATTTTATCAACATTCACTGACATTTCGAACAGAACAGCTTTCCGACGTGCGATTCGAGATTATAACCTACAATCGAGTGATGTCGTTTCCGAACGTTCATAAACATGAAAATTTGTGATCACCGATACACTTTAGTGCGAATCGATACAAATTAACAACGTTCACTGTCATTTCGTTCTGAATCGTTTTCCGACGTGTAATGATCTCAAATCGCACGTCGGAAAGCGATGCTAGTCGAAATGTCAGTGAATGTTGTTAAATTGTATCGATTCACACAAAAGTGTATCGGTGATCACCGTTCTTAATGTTTATGAACGTTCGGAAACGACATCACTCAATTCTAAGGTATGATCTCGAATCGCACGTTGGAAAGCTGTTCTGTTCGAAATGTCAGTGAATGTTGTTAAATTGTATCGATTTACACAAAAGTGTATCGGTGATCACCAATTTTCATGTTCATGAACGTTCGGAAATGACATCACTCGATTGTAAGGTATGATCTCGAATCGCACGTCGGAAAGCTGTTCTGTTCGAAATGTCAGTGAATGTTGATAAAATGTATCGATTCACACAAAAGTGTATCGGTGAACTCCAATTTTCACGTTTATGAACGTTCGGAAACGACATCACTCGATTGTAATGTATTATCTCGATTCGCACATCGGAAAGCGATTCAGAACGAAATGTCAGTGAATCCTGTTAATTTCCATCGATTCGCACAAAAGTGTATTGGTGATCACAAATTTTCATGTTTATGAATGTTCGGAAACGACATCACTCGATTGTAGGTTATGATCTCGAATCGCACGTCGGAAAGCTGTTCTGTTCGAAATGTCAGTGAATGTTGATAAAATGTATCGGTTCACACAAAAGTGTATCGGTGATCACCAATTTTCATGTTCATGAACGTTCGGAAACGACATCACTCGATTGTAAGGTATGATCTCGAATCGCACGTCGGAAAGCTGTTCTGTTCGAAATGTCAGTGAATGTTGTTAAATTGTATCGATTCACACAAAAGTGTATCGGTGATCACCAATTTTCATGTTCATGAACGTTCGGAAACGACATCACTCGATTGTAAGGTATGATCTCGAATCGCTCGTCGGAAGGCTGTTCTGTTCGAAATGTCAGTGAATGTTGTAAAATTGTATCGATTCACACAAAAGTGTATCGGTGATCACCAATTTTCACGTTTATGAACGTTCGAAAACTACATCACTCGATTGTAAGTTATGTTCTCGAATCGCAGGTCGGAATCTGATTTTGTTCGAAATGTCAGTGAATCTTCTTGATTTGTTGCGATCCACGCAAAAATCTATCGGTGATCACCGTTCTTCATGTTTATGAACGTTCGGAAACGACAACACTCGATTGTAAGCTGTGATCGCGATTCGCACATCGGAAAGCGATTCAGAACGAAATGACAGTGAATCTGGTTAATTTGTGTCGATTCACACAAAAGTGTATAGGTGATCACCAATTTTCATGTTCATGAACGTTCGGAAACGACATCACTCGATTGTAAGGTATGATCTCGAATCGCACGTCGGAAAGCTGTTCTGTTCGAAATGTCAGTGAATGTTGTTAAATTGTATCGATTCACACAAAAGTGTATCGGTGATCACCAATTTTCACGTTTATGAACGTTCCGAAATGACATCACTCGATTGTAAGTTATGATCTCGAATCGCACGTGGGAATCTGATTTTGTTCGAAATGTCAGTGAATCTTCTTGATTTGTTGCGATTCTCACAAAAATCTATCGGCGATCACCCTTCTTCATGTTTATGAACGTTCGGAAACAAAAACACTCGATTGTAAGCTGTGATCGCGATTCGCACATCGGAAAGCGATTCAGAACGAAATGTCAGTGAATCTGGTTAATTTGAGTCGATTCACACAAAAGTGTATCGGTGATGACCAATTTTCATGTTCATGAACGTTCGGAAACGACATCACTCGATTGTAAGGTATGATCTCGAATCGCTCGTCGGAAGGCTGTTCTGTTCGAAATGTCAGTGAATGTTGTAAAATTGTATCGATTCACACAAAAGTGTATCGGTGATCACCAATTTTCACGTTTATGAACGTTCGAAAACTACATCACTCGATTGTAAGGTATGATCTCGAATCGCTCGTCGGAAGGCTGTTCTGTTCGAAATGTCAGTGAATGTTGTTAAATTGTATCGATTCACACAAAAGTGTATCGGTGATCACCAATTTTCACGTTTATGAACGTTCGGAAACGACACCACTCGATTGTAAGGTGTGATCTCGAATCGCACGTAGGAATCTGATTTTGTTCGAAATGTCAGTGAATCTTCTTGATTTGTTGCGATTCTCACAAAAATCTATCGGTGATCACCGTTCTTCATGTTTATGAACGTTCGGAAACGACAACACTCGATTGTAAGCTGTGATCGCGATTCGCACATCGGAAAGCGATTCAGAACGAAATGTCAGTGAATCTGGTTGATTTGTGTCGATTCACACAAAAGTGTATAGGTGATCACCAATTTTCATGTTCATGAACGTTCGGAAACGACATCACTCGATTGTAAGGTATGATCTCGAATCGCACGTCGGAAAGCTGTTCTGTTCGAAATGTCAGTGAATGTTGTTAAATTGTATCGATTCACACAAAAGTGTATCGGTGATCACCAATTTTCACGTTTATGAACGTTCCGAAATGACATCACTCGGTTGTAAGTTATGATCTCGAATCGCACGTGGGAATCTGATTTTGTTCGAAATGTCAGTGAATCTTCTTGATTTGTTGCGATTCTCACAAAAATCTATCGGCGATCACCGTTCTTCATGTTTATGAACGTTCGGAAACAAAAACACTCGATTGTAAGCTGTGATCGCGATTCGCACATCGGAAAGCGATTCAGAACGAAATGTCAGTGAATCTGGTTAATTTGTATCGATTCACACAAAAGTGTATCGGTGATCACCAATTTTCATGTTCATGAACGTTCGGAAACGACATCACTCCATTGTAAGGTATGATCTCGAATCGCACGTCGGAAAGCTGTTCTGTTCGAAATGTCAGTGAATCTTGTTAATTTTTATCGATTTACACAAAAGTGTATCGGTGATCACCAATTTTCACGTTTATGAACGTTCGGAAACAACACCACTCGATTGTAAGGTGTGATCTAGAATCGCACGTGGGAATCTGATTTTGTTCGAAATGTCAGTGAATCTTCTTGATTTGTTGCGATTCTCACAAAAATCTATCGGTGATCACCGTTCTTCATGTTTATGAACGTTCGGAAACGACAACACACGATTGTAAGCTGTGATCGCGATTCGCACATCAGAAAGCGATTCAGAACGAAATGACAGTGAATCTGGTTAATTTGTGTCGATTCACACAAAAGTGTATAGGTGATCACCAATTTTCATGTTCATGAACGTTCGGAAACGACATCACTCGATTGTAAGGTATGATCTCGAATCGCACGTCGGAAAGCTGTTCTGTTCGAAATGTCAGTGAATGTTGTTAAATTGTATCGATTCACACAAAAGTGTATCGGTGATCACCAATTTTCACGTTTATGAACGTTCCGAAATGACATCACTCGATTGTAAGTTATGATCTCGAATCGCACGTGGGAATCTGATTTTGTTCGAAATGTCAGTGAATCTTCTTGATTTGTTGCGATTCTCACAAAAATCTATCGGCGATCACATTTCTTCATGTTTATGAACGTTCGGAAACAAAAACACTCGATTGTAAGCTAGATCGCGATTCGCACATCGGAAAGCGATTCAGAACGAAATGTCAGTGAGTCTGGTTAATTTGTGTCGATTCACACAAAAGTGTATGGGTGATGACCAATTTTCATGTTCATGAACGTTCGGAAACGACATCACTCGATTGTAAGGTATGATCTCGAATCGCACGTCGGAAAGCTGTTCTGTTCGAAATGTCAGTGAATGTTGTTAAATTGTGTCGATTCACACAAACGTGTATCGGTGATCACCAATTTTCATGTTCATGAACGTTCGGAAACGACATCACTCGATTGTAAGGTATGATCTCGAATCGCTCGTCGGAAGGCTGTTCTGTTCGAAATGTCAGTGAATGTTGTTAAATTGTATCGATTCACACAAAAGTGTATCGGTGATCACCAATTTTCACGTTTATGAACGTTCGGAAACGACACCACTCGATTGTAAGGTGTGATCTCGAATCGCACGTAGGAATCTGATTTTGTTCGAAATGTCAGTGAATCTTCTTGATTTGTTGCGATTCTCACAAAAATCTATCGGTGATCACCGTTCTTCATGTTTATGAACGTTCGGAAACGACAACACTCGATTGTAAGCTGTGATCGCGATTCGCACATCGGAAAGCGATTCAGAACGAAATGTCAGTGAATCTGGTTAATTTGTGTCGATTCACACAAAAGTGTATAGGTGATCACCAATTTTCATGTTCATGAACGTTCGGAAACGACATCACTCGATTGTAAGGTATGATCTCGAATCGCACGTCGGAAAGCTGTTCTGTTCGAAATGTCAGTGAATGTTGTTAAATTGTGTCGATTCACACAAAAGTGTATCGGTGATCACCAATTTTCACGTTTATGAACGTTCGGAAATGACATCACTCGATTGTAAGTTATGATCTCGGATCGCACGTCGGAGAGCTGTTCTGTTCGAAATGTCAGTGAATGTTGTTAAATTGTATAGATTCACACAAAAGTGTATCGGTGATCACCAATTTGCACGTTTATGAACGTTCGGAAACGACATCACTCGATTGTAATTTATGATCTCGAATCGAAATGTCATTGAATATTGATAATTTGTCATGAATGGAACAAAAATTTTGTTGGTGATCACCAACTTCATGTTTATGAACGTTCGGAAACGTTTTCATCGCTCGATTGCCAGTTCAGATCTCAAATAGCCCTTCGGATTGCAATACTAAATGTCTGTAAAATTGTTGATATGTGACGTTTATCGGTGACCGTTTCCAATCTTTCATAAACATGAAAATAGGTAATCAGCGATAATCTTTTCTGTTAATCGTTACAAATCAACAATTTTTTCCGACATTTCTATCAGAATCGCAATCCGAGATGCGATTCGAGACCGGAACTGACAATCGAACGATGTCGTTTCTGAACGTTCACAAATATGAAAATTGGTGATCACAAATAAACTTTTGTGAGAATCGCTACAATTTATCAAGATTCACTGACAATTCGAACAGAATCGGTTTCCGACGTGCGATTCGAGATCATAACTTACAATCGAGTGATGTCGTCTCCGAAAGTTCGTATACATGAAAAACGGTGATCTCGATAAACTTTTTGTTCAAGTCATCACAAATTAACAAGATTCTATGACATTTCGAACAGAATCGCTTTCTGACGTGCGATTTGAGATCATAACTTACAATCGAGTTATGTCGTTTCCGAACGTGCATAAACATGAAAATTGGTGAACACGGATTGACTTTTGTGTGAATCGATAGAAATTAACAAGATTCACTGACATTTCGTTCTCAATCGCTTTCCGATGTGCTGATCGAGATCATAACTTACAATCGAGTGATGTCGTTTCCGAACGTTCATGAACATGAAAATTGGTGATCACCGATACACTTTTGTGTGAATCGATTCAATTAAACAACATTCACTGACCTTGCGAACAGAACAGCTTTCCGACGTGCGATTCGAGATCATAACCTACAATCGAGTGATGTCGTTTCCGAACGTTCATAAACATGAAAATTTGTGATCACCAATACACTTTTGTGCGAATCGATGGAAATTAACAAGGTTAACGGACATTTCGTTCTGAATAGCTTTCCGATGTGCGAATCGAGATAATACATTACAATCGAGTGATGTCGTTTCCGAACGTTCATAAACATGAAAATTTGTGATCACCCATACACTTTTGTGTGAATCGATACAATTTATCAACATTCACTGACATTTCGAACAGAACAGCTTTCCGACGTGCGATTCGAGATCATAACCTACAATCGAGTGATGTCGTTTCCGAACGTTCATAGACATGAAAATTTGTGATCACCGATACACTTTTGTGCGAATCGATACAAATTAACAAGGTTCACGGACATTTCGTTCTGAATAGCTTTCCGATGTGCGAATCGAGATAATACATTACAATCGAGTGATGTCGTTTCCGAACGTTCATAAACGTGAAAATTGGAGATCACCGATACACTTTTGTGTGAATCGATGCAGTTTAACAACATTCACTGACATTTCGAAAAGAGCAGCTTTTCGATGTGCGATTCGATATCATAACTTACAATCGAGTGATGTCGTTTCCGACCGTTCATAAACGTGAAAATTGGAGATCACCGATACACTTTTGTGTGAATCGATTCAATTTAACAACATTCACTGACATTTCGAACAGAACAGCTTTCCGACGTGCGATTCGAGATCATAACCTACAATCGAGTGATGTCGTTTCCGAACGTTCATAAACATGAAAATTTGTGATCACCAATACACTTTTGTGCGAATCGATGGAAATTAACAGGATTCACTGACATTTCGTTCTGAATCGCTTTCCGATGTGCGAATCGAGATAATACATTACAATCGAGTGATGTCGTTTCCGAACGTTCATAAACGTGAAAATTGGAGTTCACCGATACACTTTTGTGTGAATCGATACATTTTATCAACATTCACTGACATTTCGAACAGAACAGCTTTCCGACGTGCGATTCGAGATTATAACCTACAATCGAGTGATGTCGTTTCCGAACGTTCATAAACATGAAAATTTGTGATCACCGATACACTTTAGTGCGAATCGATACAAATTAACAACGTTCACTGTCATTTCGTTCTGAATCGTTTTCCGACGTGTAATGATCTCAAATCGCACGTCGGAAAGCGATGCTAGTCGAAATGTCAGTGAATGTTGTTAAATTGTATCGATTCACACAAAAGTGTATCGGTGATCACCGTTCTTAATGTTTATGAACGTTCGGAAACGACATCACTCAATTCTAAGGTATGATCTCGAATCGCACGTTGGAAAGCTGTTCTGTTCGAAATGTCAGTGAATGTTGTTAAATTGTATCGATTTACACAAAAGTGTATCGGTGATCACCAATTTTCATGTTCATGAACGTTCGGAAATGACATCACTCGATTGTAATTTATGATCTCGAATCGAAATGTCATTGAATATTGATAATTTGTCATGAATGGAACAAAAATTTTGTTGGTGATCACCAACTTCATGTTTATGAACGTTCGGAAACGTTTTCATCGCTCGATTGCCAGTTCAGATCTCAAATAGCCCTTCGGATTGCAATACTAAATGTCTGTAAAATTGTTGATATGTGACGTTTATCGGTGACCGTTTCCAATCTTTCATAAACATGAAAATAGGTAATCAGCGATAATCTTTTCTGTTAATCGTTACAAATCAACAATTTTTTCCGACATTTCTATCAGAATCGCAATCCGAGATGCGATTCGAGACCGGAACTGACAATCGAACGATGTCGTTTCTGAACGTTCACAAATATGAAAATTGGTGATCACAAATAAACTTTTGTGAGAATCGCTACAATTTATCAAGATTCACTGACAATTCGAACAGAATCGGTTTCCGACGTGCGATTCGAGATCATAACTTACAATCGAGTGATGTCGTCTCCGAAAGTTCGTATACATGAAAAACGGTGATCTCGATAAACTTTTTGTTCAAGTCATCACAAATTAACAAGATTCTATGACATTTCGAACAGAATCGCTTTCTGACGTGCGATTTGAGATCATAACTTACAATCGAGTTATGTCGTTTCCGAACGTGCATAAACATGAAAATTGGTGAACACGGATTGACTTTTGTGTGAATCGATAGAAATTAACAAGATTCACTGACATTTCGTTCTCAATCGCTTTCCGATGTGCTGATCGAGATCATAACTTACAATCGAGTGATGTCGTTTCCGAACGTTCATGAACATGAAAATTGGTGATCACCGATACACTTTTGTGTGAATCGATTCAATTAAACAACATTCACTGACCTTGCGAACAGAACAGCTTTCCGACGTGCGATTCGAGATCATAACCTACAATCGAGTGATGTCGTTTCCGAACGTTCATAAACATGAAAATTTGTGATCACCAATACACTTTTGTGCGAATCGATGGAAATTAACAAGGTTAACGGACATTTCGTTCTGAATAGCTTTCCGATGTGCGAATCGAGATAATACATTACAATCGAGTGATGTCGTTTCCGAACGTTCATAAACATGAAAATTTGTGATCACCCATACACTTTTGTGTGAATCGATACAATTTATCAACATTCACTGACATTTCGAACAGAACAGCTTTCCGACGTGCGATTCGAGATCATAACCTACAATCGAGTGATGTCGTTTCCGAACGTTCATAGACATGAAAATTTGTGATCACCGATACACTTTTGTGCGAATCGATACAAATTAACAAGGTTCACGGACATTTCGTTCTGAATAGCTTTCCGATGTGCGAATCGAGATAATACATTACAATCGAGTGATGTCGTTTCCGAACGTTCATAAACGTGAAAATTGGAGATCACCGATACACTTTTGTGTGAATCGATGCAGTTTAACAACATTCACTGACATTTCGAAAAGAGCAGCTTTTCGATGTGCGATTCGATATCATAACTTACAATCGAGTGATGTCGTTTCCGACCGTTCATAAACGTGAAAATTGGAGATCACCGATACACTTTTGTGTGAATCGATTCAATTTAACAACATTCACTGACATTTCGAACAGAACAGCTTTCCGACGTGCGATTCGAGATCATAACCTACAATCGAGTGATGTCGTTTCCGAACGTTCATAAACATGAAAATTTGTGATCACCAATACACTTTTGTGCGAATCGATGGAAATTAACAGGATTCACTGACATTTCGTTCTGAATCGCTTTCCGATGTGCGAATCGAGATAATACATTACAATCGAGTGATGTCGTTTCCGAACGTTCATAAACGTGAAAATTGGAGTTCACCGATACACTTTTGTGTGAATCGATACATTTTATCAACATTCACTGACATTTCGAACAGAACAGCTTTCCGACGTGCGATTCGAGATTATAACCTACAATCGAGTGATGTCGTTTCCGAACGTTCATAAACATGAAAATTTGTGATCACCGATACACTTTAGTGCGAATCGAAACAAATTAACAACGTTCACTGTCATTTCGTTCTGAATCGTTTTCCGACGTGTAATGATCTCAAATCGCACGTCGGAAAGCGATGCTAGTCGAAATGTCAGTGAATGTTGTTAAATTGTATCGATTCACACAAAAGTGTATCGGTGATCACCGTTCTTAATGTTTATGAACGTTCGGAAACGACATCACTCAATTCTAAGGTATGATCTCGAATCGCACGTTGGAAAGCTGTTCTGTTCGAAATGTCAGTGAATGTTGTTAAATTGTATCGATTTACACAAAAGTGTATCGGTGATCACCAATTTTCATGTTCATGAACGTTCGGAAATGACATCACTCGATTGTAAGGTATGATCTCGAATCGCACGTCGGAAAGCTGTTCTGTTCGAAATGTCAGTGAATGTTGATAAAATGTATCGATTCACACAAAAGTGTATCGGTGAACTCCAATTTTCACGTTTATGAACGTTCGGAAACGACATCACTCGATTGTAATGTATTATCTCGATTCGCACATCGGAAAGCGATTCAGAACGAAATGTCAGTGAATCCTGTTAATTTCCATCGATTCGCACAAAAGTGTATTGGTGATCACAAATTTTCATGTTTATGAATGTTCGGAAACGACATCACTCGATTGTAGGTTATGATCTCGAATCGCACGTCGGAAAGCTGTTCTGTTCGAAATGTCAGTGAATGTTGATAAAATGTATCGGTTCACACAAAAGTGTATCGGTGATCACCAATTTTCATGTTCATGAACGTTCGGAAACGACATCACTCGATTGTAAGGTATGATCTCGAATCGCACGTCGGAAAGCTGTTCTGTTCGAAATGTCAGTGAATGTTGTTAAATTGTATCGATTCACACAAAAGTGTATCGGTGATCACCAATTTTCATGTTCATGAACGTTCGGAAACGACATCACTCGATTGTAAGGTATGATCTCGAATCGCTCGTCGGAAGGCTGTTCTGTTCGAAATGTCAGTGAATGTTGTAAAATTGTATCGATTCACACAAAAGTGTATCGGTGATCACCAATTTGCACGTTTATGAACGTTCGGAAACGACATCACTCGATTGTAATTTATGATCTCGAATCGAAATGTCATTGAATATTGATAATTTGTCATGAATGGAACAAAAATTTTGTTGGTGATCACCAACTTCATGTTTATGAACGTTCGGAAACGTTTTCATCGCTCGATTGCCAGTTCAGATCTCAAATAGCCCTTCGGATTGCAATACTAAATGTCTGTAAAATTGTTGATATGTGACGTTTATCGGTGACCGTTTCCAATCTTTCATAAACATGAAAATAGGTAATCAGCGATAATCTTTTCTGTTAATCGTTACAAATCAACAATTTTTTCCGACATTTCTGTCAGAATCGCAATCCGAGATGCGATTCGAGACCGGAACTGACAATCGAACGATGTCGTTTCTGAACGTTCACAAATATGAAAATTGGTGATCACAAATAAACTTTTGTGAGAATCGCTACAATTTATCAAGATTCACTGACAATTCGAACAGAATCGGTTTCCGACGTGCGATTCGAGATCATAACTTACAATCGAGTGATGTCGTCTCCGAAAGTTCGTATACATGAAAAACGGTGATCTCGATAAACTTTTTGTTCAAGTCATCACAAATTAACAAGATTCTATGACATTTCGAACAGAATCGCTTTCTGACGTGCGATTTGAGATCATAACTTACAATCGAGTTATGTCGTTTCCGAACGTGCATAAACATGAAAATTGGTGAACACGGATTGACTTTTGTGTGAATCGATAGAAATTAACAAGATTCACTGACATTTCGTTCTCAATCGCTTTCCGATGTGCTGATCGAGATCATAACTTACAATCGAGTGATGTCGTTTCCGAACGTTCATGAACATGAAAATTGGTGATCACCGATACACTTTTGTGTGAATCGATTCAATTAAACAACATTCACTGACCTTGCGAACAGAACAGCTTTCCGACGTGCGATTCGAGATCATAACCTACAATCGAGTGATGTCGTTTCCGAACGTTCATAAACATGAAAATTTGTGATCACCCATACACTTTTGTGTGAATCGATACAATTTATCAACATTCACTGACATTTCGAACAGAACAGCTTTCCGACGTGCGATTCGAGATCATAACCTACAATCGAGTGATGTCGTTTCCGAACGATCATAGACATGAAAATTTGTGATCACCAATACACTTTTGTGCGAATCGATGGAAATTAACAGGATTCACTGACATTTCGTTCTGAATCGCTTTCCGATGTGCGAATCGAGATAATACATTACAATCGAGTGATGTCGTTTCCGAACGTTCATAAACGTGAAAATTGGAGTTCACCGATACACTTTTGTGTGAATCGATACATTTTATCAACATTCACTGACATTTCGAACAGAACAGCTTTCCGACGTGCGATTCGAGATCATAACCTACAATCGACTGATGTCGTTTCCGTACGTTCATAAACATGAAAATTTGTGATCACCGATACACTTTTGTGCGAATCGATACAAATTAACAAGGTTCACGGACATTTCGTTCTGAATAGCTTTCCGATGTGCGAATCGAGATAATACATTACAATCGAGTGATGTCGTTTCCGAACGTTCATAAACGTGAAAATTGGAGATCACCGATACACTTTTGTGTGAATCGATACAATTTAACAACATTCACTGACATTTCGAAAAGAGCAGCTTGTCGATGTGCGATTCGATATCATAACTTACAATCGAGTGATGTCGTTTCCGACCGTTCATAAACGTGGAAATTGGAGATCACCGATACACTTTTGTGTGAATCGATTCAATTTAACAACATTCACGGACATTTCGAACAGAACAGCTTTCCGACGTGCGATTCGAGATCATAACCTACAATCGAGTGATGTCGTTTCCGAACGTTCATAAACATGAAAATTTGTGATCACCAATTCACTTTTGTGCGAATCGATGGAAATTAACAGGATTCACTGACATTTCGTTCTGAATCGCTTTCCGATGTGCGAATCGAGATAATAATCGAGTGATGTCGTTTCCGAACGTTCATAAACGTGAAAATTGGAGTTCACCGATACACTTTTGTGTGAATCGATACATTTTATCAACATTCACTGACATTTCGAACAGAACAGCTTTCCGACGTGCGATTCGAGATCATACCTTACGATCGAGTGATGTCGTTTCCGAACGTTCATAAACATGAAGAACGGTGATCACCGATAGATTTTTGCGAGAATCGCAACAAATCAAGAAGATTCACTGACATTTCGAACAAAATCAGATTCCGACCTGCGATTCGAGAACATAACTTACAATCGAGTGATGTAGTTTTCGAACGTTCATAAACGTGAAAATTGGTGATCACCTATACACTTTTGTGTGAATCGATACAATTTAACAACATTCACTGACATTTCGAACAGAACAGCTTTCCGACGTGCGATTCGAGATCATACCTTACAATCGAGTGATGTCGTTTCCGAACGTTCATGAACATGAAAATTGGTGATCACCGATACACTTTTGTGTAAATCGATACAATTTAACAACATTCACTGACATTTCGAACAGAACAGCTTTCCAACGTGCGATTCGAGATCATACCTTAGAATTGAGTGATGTCGTTTCCGAACGTTCATAAACATTAAGAACGGTGATCACCGATACACTTTTGTGTGAATCGATACAATTTAACAACATTCACTGACATTTCGACTAGCATCGCTTTCCGACGTGCGATTCGAGATCATTACACGTCGGAAAACGATTCAGAACGAAATGACAGTGAACGTTGTTAATTTGTATCGATTCGCACTAAAGTGTATCGGTGATCACAAATTTTCGCACGAGATCATACCTTACAATCGAGTGATGTCGTTTCCGAACGTTCATAAACATGAAAATTTGTGATCACCGATACACTTTAGTGCGAATCGATACAAATTAACAACGTTCACTGTCATTTCGTTCTGAATCGCTTTCCGACGTGTAATGATCTCGAATCGCACGTCGGAAAGCGATGCTAGTCGAAATGTCAGTGAATGTTGTTAAATTGTATCGATTCACACAAAAGTGTATCGGTGATCACCAATTTTCACGTTTATGAACGTTCCGAAATGACATCACTCGATTGTAAGTTATGATCTCGAATCGCACGTCGGAATCTGATTTTGTTCGAAATGTCAGTGAATCTTCTTGATTTGTTGCGATTCTCGCAAAAATCTATCGGTGATCACCGTTCTTCATGTTTATGAACGTTCGGAAACGACAACACACGATTGTAAGCTGTGATCGCGATTCGCACATCGGAAAGCGATTCAGAACGAAATGACAGTGAATCTGGTTGATTTGTGTCGATTCACACAAAAGTGTATAGGTGATCACCAATTTTCATGTTCATGAACGTTCGGAAACGACATCACTCGATTGTAAGGTATGATCTCGAATCGCACGTCGGAAAGCTGTTCTGTTCGAAATGTCAGTGAATGTTGTTAAATTGTATCGATTCACACAAAAGTGTATCGGTGATCACCAATTTTCACGTTTATGAACGTTCCGAAATGACATCACTCGATTGTAAGTTATGATCTCGGATCGCACGTCGGAGAGCTGTTCTGTTCGAAATGTCAGTGAATGTTGTTAAATTGTATAGATTCACACAAAAGTGTATCGGTGATCACCAATTTGCACGTTTATGAACGTTCGGAAACGACATCACTCGATTGTAATTTATGATCTCGAATCGAAATGTCATTGAATATTGATAATTTGTCATGAATGGAACAAAAATTTTGTTGGTGATCACCAACTTCATGTTTATGAACGTTCGGAAACGTTTTCATCGCTCGATTGCCAGTTCAGATCTCAAATAGCCCTTCGGATTGCAATACTAAATGTCTGTAAAATTGTTGATATGTGACGTTTATCGGTGACCGTTTCCAATCTTTCATAAACATGAAAATAGGTAATCAGCGATAATCTTTTCTGTTAATCGTTACAAATCAACAATTTTTTCCGACATTTCTGTCAGAATCGCAATCCGAGATGCGATTCGAGACCGGAACTGACAATCGAACGATGTCGTTTCTGAACGTTCACAAATATGAAAATTGGTGATCACAAATAAACTTTTGTGAGAATCGCTACAATTTATCAAGATTCACTGACAATTCGAACAGAATCGGTTTCCGACGTGCGATTCGAGATCATAACTTACAATCGAGTGATGTCGTCTCCGAAAGTTCGTATACATGAAAAACGGTGATCTCGATAAACTTTTTGTTCAAGTCATCACAAATTAACAAGATTCTATGACATTTCGAACAGAATCGCTTTCTGACGTGCGATTTGAGATCATAACTTACAATCGAGTTATGTCGTTTCCGAACGTGCATAAACATGAAAATTGGTGAACACGGATTGACTTTTGTGTGAATCGATAGAAATTAACAAGATTCACTGACATTTCGTTCTCAATCGCTTTCCGATGTGCTGATCGAGATCATAACTTACAATCGAGTGATGTCGTTTCCGAACGTTCATGAACATGAAAATTGGTGATCACCGATACACTTTTGTGTGAATCGATTCAATTAAACAACATTCACTGACCTTGCGAACAGAACAGCTTTCCGACGTGCGATTCGAGATCATAACCTACAATCGAGTGATGTCGTTTCCGAACGTTCATAAACATGAAAATTTGTGATCACCCATACACTTTTGTGTGAATCGATACAATTTATCAACATTCACTGACATTTCGAACAGAACAGCTTTCCGACGTGCGATTCGAGATCATAACCTACAATCGAGTGATGTCGTTTCCGAACGATCATAGACATGAAAATTTGTGATCACCAATACACTTTTGTGCGAATCGATGGAAATTAACAGGATTCACTGACATTTCGTTCTGAATCGCTTTCCGATGTGCGAATCGAGATAATACATTACAATCGAGTGATGTCGTTTCCGAACGTTCATAAACGTGAAAATTGGAGTTCACCGATACACTTTTGTGTGAATCGATACATTTTATCAACATTCACTGACATTTCGAACAGAACAGCTTTCCGACGTGCGATTCGAGATTATAACCTACAATCGAGTGATGTCGTTTCCGAACGTTCATAAACATGAAAATTTGTGATCACCGATACACTTTAGTGCGAATCGATACAAATTAACAACGTTCACTGTCATTTCGTTCTGAATCGTTTTCCGACGTGTAATGATCTCAAATCGCACGTCGGAAAGCGATGCTAGTCGAAATGTCAGTGAATGTTGTTAAATTGTATCGATTCACACAAAAGTGTATCGGTGATCACCGTTCTTAATGTTTATGAACGTTCGGAAACGACATCACTCAATTCTAAGGTATGATCTCGAATCGCACGTTGGAAAGCTGTTCTGTTCGAAATGTCAGTGAATGTTGTTAAATTGTATCGATTTACACAAAAGTGTATCGGTGATCACCAATTTTCATGTTCATGAACGTTCGGAAATGACATCACTCGATTGTAAGGTATGATCTCGAATCGCACGTCGGAAAGCTGTTCTGTTCGAAATGTCAGTGAATGTTGATAAAATGTATCGATTCACACAAAAGTGTATCGGTGAACTCCAATTTTCACGTTTATGAACGTTCGGAAACGACATCACTCGATTGTAATGTATTATCTCGATTCGCACATCGGAAAGCGATTCAGAACGAAATGTCAGTGAATCCTGTTAATTTCCATCGATTCGCACAAAAGTGTATTGGTGATCACAAATTTTCATGTTTATGAATGTTCGGAAACGACATCACTCGATTGTAGGTTATGATCTCGAATCGCACGTCGGAAAGCTGTTCTGTTCGAAATGTCAGTGAATGTTGATAAAATGTATCGGTTCACACAAAAGTGTATCGGTGATCACCAATTTTCATGTTCATGAACGTTCGGAAACGACATCACTCGATTGTAAGGTATGATCTCGAATCGCACGTCGGAAAGCTGTTCTGTTCGAAATGTCAGTGAATGTTGTTAAATTGTATCGATTCACACAAAAGTGTATCGGTGATCACCAATTTTCATGTTCATGAACGTTCGGAAACGACATCACTCGATTGTAAGGTATGATCTCGAATCGCTCGTCGGAAGGCTGTTCTGTTCGAAATGTCAGTGAATGTTGTAAAATTGTATCGATTCACACAAAAGTGTATCGGTGATCACCAATTTTCACGTTTATGAACGTTCGAAAACTACATCACTCGATTGTAAGTTATGTTCTCGAATCGCAGGTCGGAATCTGATTTTGTTCGAAATGTCAGTGAATCTTCTTGATTTGTTGCGATCCACGCAAAAATCTATCGGTGATCACCGTTCTTCATGTTTATGAACGTTCGGAAACGACAACACTCGATTGTAAGCTGTGATCGCGATTCGCACATCGGAAAGCGATTCAGAACGAAATGACAGTGAATCTGGTTAATTTGTGTCGATTCACACAAAAGTGTATAGGTGATCACCAATTTTCATGTTCATGAACGTTCGGAAACGACATCACTCGATTGTAAGGTATGATCTCGAATCGCACGTCGGAAAGCTGTTCTGTTCGAAATGTCAGTGAATGTTGTTAAATTGTATCGATTCACACAAAAGTGTATCGGTGATCACCAATTTTCACGTTTATGAACGTTCCGAAATGACATCACTCGATTGTAAGTTATGATCTCGAATCGCACGTGGGAATCTGATTTTGTTCGAAATGTCAGTGAATCTTCTTGATTTGTTGCGATTCTCACAAAAATCTATCGGCGATCACCCTTCTTCATGTTTATGAACGTTCGGAAACAAAAACACTCGATTGTAAGCTGTGATCGCGATTCGCACATCGGAAAGCGATTCAGAACGAAATGTCAGTGAATCTGGTTAATTTGAGTCGATTCACACAAAAGTGTATCGGTGATGACCAATTTTCATGTTCATGAACGTTCGGAAACGACATCACTCGATTGTAAGGTATGATCTCGAATCGCTCGTCGGAAGGCTGTTCTGTTCGAAATGTCAGTGAATGTTGTAAAATTGTATCGATTCACACAAAAGTGTATCGGTGATCACCAATTTTCACGTTTATGAACGTTCGAAAACTACATCACTCGATTGTAAGGTATGATCTCGAATCGCTCGTCGGAAGGCTGTTCTGTTCGAAATGTCAGTGAATGTTGTTAAATTGTATCGATTCACACAAAAGTGTATCGGTGATCACCAATTTTCACGTTTATGAACGTTCGGAAACGACACCACTCGATTGTAAGGTGTGATCTCGAATCGCACGTAGGAATCTGATTTTGTTCGAAATGTCAGTGAATCTTCTTGATTTGTTGCGATTCTCACAAAAATCTATCGGTGATCACCGTTCTTCATGTTTATGAACGTTCGGAAACGACAACACTCGATTGTAAGCTGTGATCGCGATTCGCACATCGGAAAGCGATTCAGAACGAAATGTCAGTGAATCTGGTTGATTTGTGTCGATTCACACAAAAGTGTATAGGTGATCACCAATTTTCATGTTCATGAACGTTCGGAAACGACATCACTCGATTGTAAGGTATGATCTCGAATCGCACGTCGGAAAGCTGTTCTGTTCGAAATGTCAGTGAATGTTGTTAAATTGTATCGATTCACACAAAAGTGTATCGGTGATCACCAATTTTCACGTTTATGAACGTTCCGAAATGACATCACTCGGTTGTAAGTTATGATCTCGAATCGCACGTGGGAATCTGATTTTGTTCGAAATGTCAGTGAATCTTCTTGATTTGTTGCGATTCTCACAAAAATCTATCGGCGATCACCGTTCTTCATGTTTATGAACGTTCGGAAACAAAAACACTCGATTGTAAGCTGTGATCGCGATTCGCACATCGGAAAGCGATTCAGAACGAAATGTCAGTGAATCTGGTTAATTTGTATCGATTCACACAAAAGTGTATCGGTGATCACCAATTTTCATGTTCATGAACGTTCGGAAACGACATCACTCCATTGTAAGGTATGATCTCGAATCGCACGTCGGAAAGCTGTTCTGTTCGAAATGTCAGTGAATCTTGTTAATTTTTATCGATTTACACAAAAGTGTATCGGTGATCACCAATTTTCACGTTTATGAACGTTCGGAAACAACACCACTCGATTGTAAGGTGTGATCTAGAATCGCACGTGGGAATCTGATTTTGTTCGAAATGTCAGTGAATCTTCTTGATTTGTTGCGATTCTCACAAAAATCTATCGGTGATCACCGTTCTTCATGTTTATGAACGTTCGGAAACGACAACACACGATTGTAAGCTGTGATCGCGATTCGCACATCAGAAAGCGATTCAGAACGAAATGACAGTGAATCTGGTTAATTTGTGTCGATTCACACAAAAGTGTATAGGTGATCACCAATTTTCATGTTCATGAACGTTCGGAAACGACATCACTCGATTGTAAGGTATGATCTCGAATCGCACGTCGGAAAGCTGTTCTGTTCGAAATGTCAGTGAATGTTGTTAAATTGTATCGATTCACACAAAAGTGTATCGGTGATCACCAATTTTCACGTTTATGAACGTTCCGAAATGACATCACTCGATTGTAAGTTATGATCTCGAATCGCACGTGGGAATCTGATTTTGTTCGAAATGTCAGTGAATCTTCTTGATTTGTTGCGATTCTCACAAAAATCTATCGGCGATCACATTTCTTCATGTTTATGAACGTTCGGAAACAAAAACACTCGATTGTAAGCTAGATCGCGATTCGCACATCGGAAAGCGATTCAGAACGAAATGTCAGTGAGTCTGGTTAATTTGTGTCGATTCACACAAAAGTGTATGGGTGATGACCAATTTTCATGTTCATGAACGTTCGGAAACGACATCACTCGATTGTAAGGTATGATCTCGAATCGCACGTCGGAAAGCTGTTCTGTTCGAAATGTCAGTGAATGTTGTTAAATTGTGTCGATTCACACAAACGTGTATCGGTGATCACCAATTTTCATGTTCATGAACGTTCGGAAACGACATCACTCGATTGTAAGGTATGATCTCGAATCGCTCGTCGGAAGGCTGTTCTGTTCGAAATGTCAGTGAATGTTGTTAAATTGTATCGATTCACACAAAAGTGTATCGGTGATCACCAATTTTCACGTTTATGAACGTTCGGAAACGACACCACTCGATTGTAAGGTGTGATCTCGAATCGCACGTAGGAATCTGATTTTGTTCGAAATGTCAGTGAATCTTCTTGATTTGTTGCGATTCTCACAAAAATCTATCGGTGATCACCGTTCTTCATGTTTATGAACGTTCGGAAACGACAACACTCGATTGTAAGCTGTGATCGCGATTCGCACATCGGAAAGCGATTCAGAACGAAATGTCAGTGAATCTGGTTAATTTGTGTCGATTCACACAAAAGTGTATAGGTGATCACCAATTTTCATGTTCATGAACGTTCGGAAACGACATCACTCGATTGTAAGGTATGATCTCGAATCGCACGTCGGAAAGCTGTTCTGTTCGAAATGTCAGTGAATGTTGTTAAATTGTGTCGATTCACACAAAAGTGTATCGGTGATCACCAATTTTCACGTTTATGAACGTTCGGAAATGACATCACTCGATTGTAAGTTATGATCTCGGATCGCACGTCGGAGAGCTGTTCTGTTCGAAATGTCAGTGAATGTTGTTAAATTGTATAGATTCACACAAAAGTGTATCGGTGATCACCAATTTGCACGTTTATGAACGTTCGGAAACGACATCACTCGATTGTAATTTATGATCTCGAATCGAAATGTCATTGAATATTGATAATTTGTCATGAATGGAACAAAAATTTTGTTGGTGATCACCAACTTCATGTTTATGAACGTTCGGAAACGTTTTCATCGCTCGATTGCCAGTTCAGATCTCAAATAGCCCTTCGGATTGCAATACTAAATGTCTGTAAAATTGTTGATATGTGACGTTTATCGGTGACCGTTTCCAATCTTTCATAAACATGAAAATAGGTAATCAGCGATAATCTTTTCTGTTAATCGTTACAAATCAACAATTTTTTCCGACATTTCTATCAGAATCGCAATCCGAGATGCGATTCGAGACCGGAACTGACAATCGAACGATGTCGTTTCTGAACGTTCACAAATATGAAAATTGGTGATCACAAATAAACTTTTGTGAGAATCGCTACAATTTATCAAGATTCACTGACAATTCGAACAGAATCGGTTTCCGACGTGCGATTCGAGATCATAACTTACAATCGAGTGATGTCGTCTCCGAAAGTTCGTATACATGAAAAACGGTGATCTCGATAAACTTTTTGTTCAAGTCATCACAAATTAACAAGATTCTATGACATTTCGAACAGAATCGCTTTCTGACGTGCGATTTGAGATCATAACTTACAATCGAGTTATGTCGTTTCCGAACGTGCATAAACATGAAAATTGGTGAACACGGATTGACTTTTGTGTGAATCGATAGAAATTAACAAGATTCACTGACATTTCGTTCTCAATCGCTTTCCGATGTGCTGATCGAGATCATAACTTACAATCGAGTGATGTCGTTTCCGAACGTTCATGAACATGAAAATTGGTGATCACCGATACACTTTTGTGTGAATCGATTCAATTAAACAACATTCACTGACCTTGCGAACAGAACAGCTTTCCGACGTGCGATTCGAGATCATAACCTACAATCGAGTGATGTCGTTTCCGAACGTTCATAAACATGAAAATTTGTGATCACCAATACACTTTTGTGCGAATCGATGGAAATTAACAAGGTTAACGGACATTTCGTTCTGAATAGCTTTCCGATGTGCGAATCGAGATAATACATTACAATCGAGTGATGTCGTTTCCGAACGTTCATAAACATGAAAATTTGTGATCACCCATACACTTTTGTGTGAATCGATACAATTTATCAACATTCACTGACATTTCGAACAGAACAGCTTTCCGACGTGCGATTCGAGATCATAACCTACAATCGAGTGATGTCGTTTCCGAACGTTCATAGACATGAAAATTTGTGATCACCGATACACTTTTGTGCGAATCGATACAAATTAACAAGGTTCACGGACATTTCGTTCTGAATAGCTTTCCGATGTGCGAATCGAGATAATACATTACAATCGAGTGATGTCGTTTCCGAACGTTCATAAACGTGAAAATTGGAGATCACCGATACACTTTTGTGTGAATCGATGCAGTTTAACAACATTCACTGACATTTCGAAAAGAGCAGCTTTTCGATGTGCGATTCGATATCATAACTTACAATCGAGTGATGTCGTTTCCGACCGTTCATAAACGTGAAAATTGGAGATCACCGATACACTTTTGTGTGAATCGATTCAATTTAACAACATTCACTGACATTTCGAACAGAACAGCTTTCCGACGTGCGATTCGAGATCATAACCTACAATCGAGTGATGTCGTTTCCGAACGTTCATAAACATGAAAATTTGTGATCACCAATACACTTTTGTGCGAATCGATGGAAATTAACAGGATTCACTGACATTTCGTTCTGAATCGCTTTCCGATGTGCGAATCGAGATAATACATTACAATCGAGTGATGTCGTTTCCGAACGTTCATAAACGTGAAAATTGGAGTTCACCGATACACTTTTGTGTGAATCGATACATTTTATCAACATTCACTGACATTTCGAACAGAACAGCTTTCCGACGTGCGATTCGAGATTATAACCTACAATCGAGTGATGTCGTTTCCGAACGTTCATAAACATGAAAATTTGTGATCACCGATACACTTTAGTGCGAATCGATACAAATTAACAACGTTCACTGTCATTTCGTTCTGAATCGTTTTCCGACGTGTAATGATCTCAAATCGCACGTCGGAAAGCGATGCTAGTCGAAATGTCAGTGAATGTTGTTAAATTGTATCGATTCACACAAAAGTGTATCGGTGATCACCGTTCTTAATGTTTATGAACGTTCGGAAACGACATCACTCAATTCTAAGGTATGATCTCGAATCGCACGTTGGAAAGCTGTTCTGTTCGAAATGTCAGTGAATGTTGTTAAATTGTATCGATTTACACAAAAGTGTATCGGTGATCACCAATTTTCATGTTCATGAACGTTCGGAAATGACATCACTCGATTGTAATTTATGATCTCGAATCGAAATGTCATTGAATATTGATAATTTGTCATGAATGGAACAAAAATTTTGTTGGTGATCACCAACTTCATGTTTATGAACGTTCGGAAACGTTTTCATCGCTCGATTGCCAGTTCAGATCTCAAATAGCCCTTCGGATTGCAATACTAAATGTCTGTAAAATTGTTGATATGTGACGTTTATCGGTGACCGTTTCCAATCTTTCATAAACATGAAAATAGGTAATCAGCGATAATCTTTTCTGTTAATCGTTACAAATCAACAATTTTTTCCGACATTTCTATCAGAATCGCAATCCGAGATGCGATTCGAGACCGGAACTGACAATCGAACGATGTCGTTTCTGAACGTTCACAAATATGAAAATTGGTGATCACAAATAAACTTTTGTGAGAATCGCTACAATTTATCAAGATTCACTGACAATTCGAACAGAATCGGTTTCCGACGTGCGATTCGAGATCATAACTTACAATCGAGTGATGTCGTCTCCGAAAGTTCGTATACATGAAAAACGGTGATCTCGATAAACTTTTTGTTCAAGTCATCACAAATTAACAAGATTCTATGACATTTCGAACAGAATCGCTTTCTGACGTGCGATTTGAGATCATAACTTACAATCGAGTTATGTCGTTTCCGAACGTGCATAAACATGAAAATTGGTGAACACGGATTGACTTTTGTGTGAATCGATAGAAATTAACAAGATTCACTGACATTTCGTTCTCAATCGCTTTCCGATGTGCTGATCGAGATCATAACTTACAATCGAGTGATGTCGTTTCCGAACGTTCATGAACATGAAAATTGGTGATCACCGATACACTTTTGTGTGAATCGATTCAATTAAACAACATTCACTGACCTTGCGAACAGAACAGCTTTCCGACGTGCGATTCGAGATCATAACCTACAATCGAGTGATGTCGTTTCCGAACGTTCATAAACATGAAAATTTGTGATCACCAATACACTTTTGTGCGAATCGATGGAAATTAACAAGGTTAACGGACATTTCGTTCTGAATAGCTTTCCGATGTGCGAATCGAGATAATACATTACAATCGAGTGATGTCGTTTCCGAACGTTCATAAACATGAAAATTTGTGATCACCCATACACTTTTGTGTGAATCGATACAATTTATCAACATTCACTGACATTTCGAACAGAACAGCTTTCCGACGTGCGATTCGAGATCATAACCTACAATCGAGTGATGTCGTTTCCGAACGTTCATAGACATGAAAATTTGTGATCACCGATACACTTTTGTGCGAATCGATACAAATTAACAAGGTTCACGGACATTTCGTTCTGAATAGCTTTCCGATGTGCGAATCGAGATAATACATTACAATCGAGTGATGTCGTTTCCGAACGTTCATAAACGTGAAAATTGGAGATCACCGATACACTTTTGTGTGAATCGATGCAGTTTAACAACATTCACTGACATTTCGAAAAGAGCAGCTTTTCGATGTGCGATTCGATATCATAACTTACAATCGAGTGATGTCGTTTCCGACCGTTCATAAACGTGAAAATTGGAGATCACCGATACACTTTTGTGTGAATCGATTCAATTTAACAACATTCACTGACATTTCGAACAGAACAGCTTTCCGACGTGCGATTCGAGATCATAACCTACAATCGAGTGATGTCGTTTCCGAACGTTCATAAACATGAAAATTTGTGATCACCAATACACTTTTGTGCGAATCGATGGAAATTAACAGGATTCACTGACATTTCGTTCTGAATCGCTTTCCGATGTGCGAATCGAGATAATACATTACAATCGAGTGATGTCGTTTCCGAACGTTCATAAACGTGAAAATTGGAGTTCACCGATACACTTTTGTGTGAATCGATACATTTTATCAACATTCACTGACATTTCGAACAGAACAGCTTTCCGACGTGCGATTCGAGATTATAACCTACAATCGAGTGATGTCGTTTCCGAACGTTCATAAACATGAAAATTTGTGATCACCGATACACTTTAGTGCGAATCGAAACAAATTAACAACGTTCACTGTCATTTCGTTCTGAATCGTTTTCCGACGTGTAATGATCTCAAATCGCACGTCGGAAAGCGATGCTAGTCGAAATGTCAGTGAATGTTGTTAAATTGTATCGATTCACACAAAAGTGTATCGGTGATCACCGTTCTTAATGTTTATGAACGTTCGGAAACGACATCACTCAATTCTAAGGTATGATCTCGAATCGCACGTTGGAAAGCTGTTCTGTTCGAAATGTCAGTGAATGTTGTTAAATTGTATCGATTTACACAAAAGTGTATCGGTGATCACCAATTTTCATGTTCATGAACGTTCGGAAATGACATCACTCGATTGTAAGGTATGATCTCGAATCGCACGTCGGAAAGCTGTTCTGTTCGAAATGTCAGTGAATGTTGATAAAATGTATCGATTCACACAAAAGTGTATCGGTGAACTCCAATTTTCACGTTTATGAACGTTCGGAAACGACATCACTCGATTGTAATGTATTATCTCGATTCGCACATCGGAAAGCGATTCAGAACGAAATGTCAGTGAATCCTGTTAATTTCCATCGATTCGCACAAAAGTGTATTGGTGATCACAAATTTTCATGTTTATGAATGTTCGGAAACGACATCACTCGATTGTAGGTTATGATCTCGAATCGCACGTCGGAAAGCTGTTCTGTTCGAAATGTCAGTGAATGTTGATAAAATGTATCGGTTCACACAAAAGTGTATCGGTGATCACCAATTTTCATGTTCATGAACGTTCGGAAACGACATCACTCGATTGTAAGGTATGATCTCGAATCGCACGTCGGAAAGCTGTTCTGTTCGAAATGTCAGTGAATGTTGTTAAATTGTATCGATTCACACAAAAGTGTATCGGTGATCACCAATTTTCATGTTCATGAACGTTCGGAAACGACATCACTCGATTGTAAGGTATGATCTCGAATCGCTCGTCGGAAGGCTGTTCTGTTCGAAATGTCAGTGAATGTTGTAAAATTGTATCGATTCACACAAAAGTGTATCGGTGATCACCAATTTGCACGTTTATGAACGTTCGGAAACGACATCACTCGATTGTAATTTATGATCTCGAATCGAAATGTCATTGAATATTGATAATTTGTCATGAATGGAACAAAAATTTTGTTGGTGATCACCAACTTCATGTTTATGAACGTTCGGAAACGTTTTCATCGCTCGATTGCCAGTTCAGATCTCAAATAGCCCTTCGGATTGCAATACTAAATGTCTGTAAAATTGTTGATATGTGACGTTTATCGGTGACCGTTTCCAATCTTTCATAAACATGAAAATAGGTAATCAGCGATAATCTTTTCTGTTAATCGTTACAAATCAACAATTTTTTCCGACATTTCTGTCAGAATCGCAATCCGAGATGCGATTCGAGACCGGAACTGACAATCGAACGATGTCGTTTCTGAACGTTCACAAATATGAAAATTGGTGATCACAAATAAACTTTTGTGAGAATCGCTACAATTTATCAAGATTCACTGACAATTCGAACAGAATCGGTTTCCGACGTGCGATTCGAGATCATAACTTACAATCGAGTGATGTCGTCTCCGAAAGTTCGTATACATGAAAAACGGTGATCTCGATAAACTTTTTGTTCAAGTCATCACAAATTAACAAGATTCTATGACATTTCGAACAGAATCGCTTTCTGACGTGCGATTTGAGATCATAACTTACAATCGAGTTATGTCGTTTCCGAACGTGCATAAACATGAAAATTGGTGAACACGGATTGACTTTTGTGTGAATCGATAGAAATTAACAAGATTCACTGACATTTCGTTCTCAATCGCTTTCCGATGTGCTGATCGAGATCATAACTTACAATCGAGTGATGTCGTTTCCGAACGTTCATGAACATGAAAATTGGTGATCACCGATACACTTTTGTGTGAATCGATTCAATTAAACAACATTCACTGACCTTGCGAACAGAACAGCTTTCCGACGTGCGATTCGAGATCATAACCTACAATCGAGTGATGTCGTTTCCGAACGTTCATAAACATGAAAATTTGTGATCACCCATACACTTTTGTGTGAATCGATACAATTTATCAACATTCACTGACATTTCGAACAGAACAGCTTTCCGACGTGCGATTCGAGATCATAACCTACAATCGAGTGATGTCGTTTCCGAACGATCATAGACATGAAAATTTGTGATCACCAATACACTTTTGTGCGAATCGATGGAAATTAACAGGATTCACTGACATTTCGTTCTGAATCGCTTTCCGATGTGCGAATCGAGATAATACATTACAATCGAGTGATGTCGTTTCCGAACGTTCATAAACGTGAAAATTGGAGTTCACCGATACACTTTTGTGTGAATCGATACATTTTATCAACATTCACTGACATTTCGAACAGAACAGCTTTCCGACGTGCGATTCGAGATTATAACCTACAATCGAGTGATGTCGTTTCCGAACGTTCATAAACATGAAAATTTGTGATCACCGATACACTTTAGTGCGAATCGATACAAATTAACAACGTTCACTGTCATTTCGTTCTGAATCGTTTTCCGACGTGTAATGATCTCAAATCGCACGTCGGAAAGCGATGCTAGTCGAAATGTCAGTGAATGTTGTTAAATTGTATCGATTCACACAAAAGTGTATCGGTGATCACCGTTCTTAATGTTTATGAACGTTCGGAAACGACATCACTCAATTCTAAGGTATGATCTCGAATCGCACGTTGGAAAGCTGTTCTGTTCGAAATGTCAGTGAATGTTGTTAAATTGTATCGATTTACACAAAAGTGTATCGGTGATCACCAATTTTCATGTTCATGAACGTTCGGAAATGACATCACTCGATTGTAAGGTATGATCTCGAATCGCACGTCGGAAAGCTGTTCTGTTCGAAATGTCAGTGAATGTTGATAAAATGTATCGATTCACACAAAAGTGTATCGGTGAACTCCAATTTTCACGTTTATGAACGTTCGGAAACGACATCACTCGATTGTAATGTATTATCTCGATTCGCACATCGGAAAGCGATTCAGAACGAAATGTCAGTGAATCCTGTTAATTTCCATCGATTCGCACAAAAGTGTATTGGTGATCACAAATTTTCATGTTTATGAATGTTCGGAAACGACATCACTCGATTGTAGGTTATGATCTCGAATCGCACGTCGGAAAGCTGTTCTGTTCGAAATGTCAGTGAATGTTGATAAAATGTATCGGTTCACACAAAAGTGTATCGGTGATCACCAATTTTCATGTTCATGAACGTTCGGAAACGACATCACTCGATTGTAAGGTATGATCTCGAATCGCACGTCGGAAAGCTGTTCTGTTCGAAATGTCAGTGAATGTTGTTAAATTGTATCGATTCACACAAAAGTGTATCGGTGATCACCAATTTTCATGTTCATGAACGTTCGGAAACGACATCACTCGATTGTAAGGTATGATCTCGAATCGCTCGTCGGAAGGCTGTTCTGTTCGAAATGTCAGTGAATGTTGTAAAATTGTATCGATTCACACAAAAGTGTATCGGTGATCACCAATTTTCACGTTTATGAACGTTCGAAAACTACATCACTCGATTGTAAGTTATGTTCTCGAATCGCAGGTCGGAATCTGATTTTGTTCGAAATGTCAGTGAATCTTCTTGATTTGTTGCGATCCACGCAAAAATCTATCGGTGATCACCGTTCTTCATGTTTATGAACGTTCGGAAACGACAACACTCGATTGTAAGCTGTGATCGCGATTCGCACATCGGAAAGCGATTCAGAACGAAATGACAGTGAATCTGGTTAATTTGTGTCGATTCACACAAAAGTGTATAGGTGATCACCAATTTTCATGTTCATGAACGTTCGGAAACGACATCACTCGATTGTAAGGTATGATCTCGAATCGCACGTCGGAAAGCTGTTCTGTTCGAAATGTCAGTGAATGTTGTTAAATTGTATCGATTCACACAAAAGTGTATCGGTGATCACCAATTTTCACGTTTATGAACGTTCCGAAATGACATCACTCGATTGTAAGTTATGATCTCGAATCGCACGTGGGAATCTGATTTTGTTCGAAATGTCAGTGAATCTTCTTGATTTGTTGCGATTCTCACAAAAATCTATCGGCGATCACCCTTCTTCATGTTTATGAACGTTCGGAAACAAAAACACTCGATTGTAAGCTGTGATCGCGATTCGCACATCGGAAAGCGATTCAGAACGAAATGTCAGTGAATCTGGTTAATTTGAGTCGATTCACACAAAAGTGTATCGGTGATGACCAATTTTCATGTTCATGAACGTTCGGAAACGACATCACTCGATTGTAAGGTATGATCTCGAATCGCTCGTCGGAAGGCTGTTCTGTTCGAAATGTCAGTGAATGTTGTAAAATTGTATCGATTCACACAAAAGTGTATCGGTGATCACCAATTTTCACGTTTATGAACGTTCGAAAACTACATCACTCGATTGTAAGGTATGATCTCGAATCGCTCGTCGGAAGGCTGTTCTGTTCGAAATGTCAGTGAATGTTGTTAAATTGTATCGATTCACACAAAAGTGTATCGGTGATCACCAATTTTCACGTTTATGAACGTTCGGAAACGACACCACTCGATTGTAAGGTGTGATCTCGAATCGCACGTAGGAATCTGATTTTGTTCGAAATGTCAGTGAATCTTCTTGATTTGTTGCGATTCTCACAAAAATCTATCGGTGATCACCGTTCTTCATGTTTATGAACGTTCGGAAACGACAACACTCGATTGTAAGCTGTGATCGCGATT